>NW_004086002.1:0-20712 GCF_000220395.1 Ichthyophthirius multifiliis
AAACACACTCTTCGAGAGCTAGTTCAAAAAGCACACGAAGTGCTTTGGGCTACTCTCCTGTTCCGAAAGAGGCTATGGAATTTTCAAAAGATGTGATTAAAAGATGGCTTAACTTTAATGTATTGACGAATAATATATAGTAGTTTCCCGAAAGTATAATAGAAAATAACGGTGAATAATTATATGACTTATTGATCTTTTTAGCAGGTTAAAAATCCCCTTTAATATAAACTAAAGTTAATATCCCAACTACTTGCAATAGAACATAAATCGTGAATCTTCTCTTTTAATAATACGATTCTCTTATTAGACTATTGAAATAAGATGGTGCTCTTTTAAACCATATTAGGCCTTAGTTTTTATTGGGGTATAATGAATATAATGTTTATTTAAAAAGTTAAGGAAAAGAAGAAATATAGTTTTTACATTAGACAATGGGTAAACTTTCTTAGCATAAATATACGTATTTTTGTACAGATAGTTGGATTACTCTATTTTATTAAATTCTTAAAATCTATTATTTATAAAGAATTAACTTCAAATAAATCAAAACAATACCAAATTTACAGCAAGAAAATGCCACTTTGCCCTCTTCTTATATTATAGGTAGTAATTTCTATAGTTAATTCGAAGGAATGTTATTCAGATGGCTTGAATTAAATGAAGAAATAATTAATTAATAAATTTAAATCCCTTACCGAATAATTAATCTAGACCAAGAAATTTCCTCAGGCCATATTTTATCTGGATTAATTAAAAATTACCTCGGAACAGACTATACTTAATAAGTAAATAATATATATTAAGTTTTTATTTATATTTATATATATATATATATATGCTTAGATGTTCTAAGGATTAAAACTTTAAACAAATAATGATGATGAAAGATTTTTTAACTGTACAAAAATTTATTAAGCATTATAAGAAATTAATCTCTAAACACCTTTTCTACCTTTAGATATATCTAAACCTTCATAAAGGGAGATTTTCCTTCTTTTAGTTCATTTATTAAATACTCTTCCTAATTATATACCTAAAGAAAATCCTATAATATTCAGTTGTATTTTAGGGTAAGAAATAAATCATATAATTGAATTAAAAAACAATACGAAAAAACCCATTAATTATTGGGTCAAATATATAGGATCTCCTGATTTTTAAATGGAAACTGATAACATCAAATTAGAACCTACTGAGACTTATCCCTTCAATATAAAGTTTGTTTCTCGTGTATCTGTTCCTGTAACCGGTCGGATTCGCTTCACGAACAAACGAGAAAGTAATGTAGCCGCCTAAACACTAGTATTTGACCTAAAATCGTAAATAATAGGCCGAGTTTCTTAAAAAATTGAAGAAGTAGAGTCTGTTCTTTATGAATAAAAAGAATTCATCATAAAAGTCGAGAATAAATTCACTCGCTTTGACCACGCAGACTTCCTTGTAACCATCTTACATGAATGGGAGACTAAATAAACTCAAAGCAATCCTAATCCAGTTAAAAAAGCAACAAAAAACGACGAACTTCTCCCTTAAGAAATCCTAAATTGCGTCCCATCTTTTTTCTGTAAAAACTCAGAAAAAATTCGTGTAAAAAAAAATGTCCCTTTGCATCTATAATTAATATTTATCCCTTTAGTATATGAAAATTAGAAATGCTACATTATTTTTTCAGATCCGAATGTTGGTGAATTTTAATATGAAATAATTGGAAAAGTAAAACTGCCTGAAGAAATTATTTAATTACCAGAATTACCTCCTATATATGTCGAGGAACAAAAAAACTGGTAATATAAAATTCCTTTTAGAAACGAAAAATTAAAGGCAGCTCGAAAATTGGTCGAATATCATCTATATGAAAGAAAAAAAAAAGAAGGCTAATAGAATAAAAAATATACATTGCCTAATATATCACCTGATTTAATAAATTTCTATGTATAAATATAACAACCGGCTGATTGTATTTAAATTGCAAAAACTCTCACAATTATAAACCCCTTAGTGGTTGCCAAAAGGAAAGCTTCAGCTGCTACTTCCTAAGTTTTATAAAAAAATAACGATGTTTCCAGTATCGAAAGTAAGAAAATCATTGAAAACATATCCAATATGGACTAATTAGCTAATTAAGATTTAGAAGAATTAGAAAAAAATGTTTTAAATTTTAATTTTGCATTCAAATAGCCTATAAAAGAATATACAGCTTTAATAACATTAAAAAATCCTGAAAAATCTGATATAAGGCTATATAAACTAGTCATTTAAAGTCAACCTAAACCAATCCAAGCAATCCTTGAAATTAAATGTCCTGCAAAAGAAACTATAAGTCAAGATATTCCTATATAAAACTACACTGAAAGAGACTGGAATATAAAAGTTCATTTTTTACAAAACGAAGAAAAAAACGGAAAAACGATAAGCTTAATATAAAGTAATATAAATATATAAATAAATATATATATATTATAATTATATTTTTAATATTTTTATATATATATATATTAATATAATTAGTTAAATAAACCTAATCAAATCTTTTATAGCTACCAAAAGATATAAAAGATTGCTAATAAAAAAAAAATCAACCTCCATATTACAAATTTAATTTTCCCCTCTTTGGATATACACAGCGGAAGCTCACTTGACTCTTTAAAATTTGACAACGGGTGAAGTTTACGAGTACTAAATTTTCGGAATAGGCGAAGAGCCATTAACTGTTGATCATTTAGTTATCAATTGCTAAGCCCGAAAACTTACTAAATAAGAATTAGCATTAAAAAACCCATATACAGACCGTCCTATTACATATGAAATAGAAACTGATTTAGTAGGTGCTTCTGGTCTTCCGTCTATTACTATTGGTCCAGGTAAGAAAGGTGTGTATGTATTAAATATAATGCCTTTATTAAGTGGTTAATATACTGGGAGTATAACGTTTACAGACCCTTAAACTTAAGAGTATGTATGGTGGACGGCGTTGTTAAATACTTAATGTCCTCCGAGTTAAAAAAAAATAGACATGATAACTTTTTGAGAAAGGCGATGCTTTGAAATCAATTGTCTATCCTACTAATGAATATGTCAGTTTTGAAGTTTTATAGAAGGGAAAGGTCTTATTGGTAATTCTTATTTCTCTCTTTAACCTAAATAAGTGAGTTAATACGAACTTTTTTTCCTGCCATTAAAAGCAGGGAAATAATAAGGCTCTATAAATTTCGTTTCAGAAGAAATAGGTGAAATTTGGTATGAATTAAACCTTATAGCTGATGATTCTTAGACTGTAAGGCTTCCTTTATTAAAAGCAGAACTCGGAAAAGTAGAACAACAAGAAGTTAGGTTAGAAAATCCATCAAATTACGATACTAAAGTTGAAGTTATAATCTCTAATAAGACAAATTTCGATGTTATTCCTGATTAAATTATAATTCCAGCAAATGAAGAAGTTTCGGTCTTTATAAAATATATGCCTTCTATTTTGGATAAAACTTAAACTTCTTAAATAACTTTTGAAACAGAAAATATTGGCAAATGGCAGTTTTTGGCTTTCGGTATAGGAATTCCGCCGACTTGTTTTGAACCAAAAATTGTCACTGTAGGATTGGATTAAGATTTCTCGTCTTATATAATTTTCAAAAATCCGTTTAGAGATTAAATATAAGTTAAAGTGTATTTAGAATATACAGATAAAGAATCTATTGGAGTAATATAACTTTTATAGAAAAAATATTAATAATAATAATAATAATAATAATAATAATAATAATAATAATTATTATAATAATAATAATAATAAGATTTAACTATTATTGCTTAAGGCTAAGCATAAGTTTAAATACCTTTTAGTTTCACACCAAGATAAATTAGATATTATGAGGCCAATATAGTAGTTTAAATGAATGATAATATTAAATGGCGATATCCTATACATGCATCAACTTGTAAATTTATTTATAAATATACATATATTAGTTTATTTTATGTAGAATTGAGTTCTAATTGTGTATTGGCTACATTTAAAACTAAATGTAGAATTATGATGTAAAACGAACTTAAAGTTTCTTTACCTGGTATTAGTTAATTATAAGGAGATAATGATACATTTACTTTTGAAATTAAAAATGTAAATTTAATTTAAAATAAATAAATTATTTATATATATATATATATATATATATATATATATATATATATATAGATCCCATAATAATACAAACATATCATTGAAAATTCTTTAAATATTAAAATGATAAAAAATTAACTTTAATCAAATAATGATTAATTAATATTTTAATGTAATTTTCATCCTATGAAGCCATTTAAGACATTTATATATTTAATAATAAATAGAAAATTGGCGGTTAATGGAAGTAATATATAATTAAATATTTAATAATAATATAAAAAAAAGGTTTAAAATATAATTAGAAAGTCTTACTCCAAATGAAGATGATATAATAATTTTAAGTTCATTAATAGAAAATATTGACAAAATATAATTTAAATTAACAAACAGATATAAGACATATGCTTAATTTGTTGCTAAACTTACGCCTGAAAGTGATTCCGAATTTTCTGTTTCTCCTATTTCTGGAATTCTTGAACCTTACGGTAGAGAAGGAACTACATTTAATATTTGTTTCTAACCAATATAATATGGACAAAATAAAAATGCTAAATTAATAATAGAAACTGAAGACATGTATTGGTAATGAAAAAAAATAAAATTATTTAATAATAATAATTATTAATTATTATGTTATTTTCAAAAAAAAAGGTCATACTAAATTAAAGGGATAATACCTAATTATAAACCACCAGCTTTTATGAATTCGAAAATCGATAATAAATTAGGAGTTGATGTTACTTCTAATTGGCGACATAATAATACTAATTTTGTTGTTAATAATATAAGAAAAGCGAAAAAAATATAATAGGATAATCTGAATAATGTACATAATAACAGTATGAATAATTCGAAAATTAATAATAAAATTTTAGATGCTAAATCTCTTTTAACTACTAAAAAAGGTGGGTTTGGGATAAATTCTTCATAAATTTCTAATTAGTTATTTAGGAATTGAAATTTTTATATAATTTTTGTTTTTTGTTTTTTGTCAAATAAATAAATATTATACAACTAAATAAGTAAAATATATATATATATATATGACTTTAAAATTTAATTATTTTTACTGTATTTTAATTTGATAAATTATTGTTTAAAAGTCTATTTTTTTTTAATTTTATTCTAATTACACAAAAGAAATAATAAAAAACTATCATTTTTTATAATAAATATATATACAAACTTCTAATTTTTTTATTTTTTTTTATTTTTTTAATATATGATATTTTCCTTAATTTTATAATTATATCATAAATTTTTATTTTATTATAAATATGAAATTTAATAATAGCAATTATAAAGTTTTTTTAAAATTTTTAAAAATGAAATACATTTATATCCATTAATAATAAATAATATAAAAAAAATTCATTTTTTTAAATATTAAATAAATCATTACAATAATAAAATATGTATTAATTATTTACTTTTTTCTCATATTTACTTTATAAAAATATATTCATAAAATAAACATATGTAAAGTACTTTTTTTTTTTTTAGAATTTAATATAATAATTCTGCTATATTTTAATAAATACTTTTAAAAATTGATAGACTTTATTTTATAAATTTAATTTTCGCTATTTAAAAAAAAAAAAAAAAAAATTGTTTTGTTTATTATAAATAATTAATAAAATAAATATATCTTATGTCTATTATATTTAATTAATTAAATTTTTGATTAATGAAAGGAAAATAATTTAAATTTGATAGAAAAATTTATTTTTGTAAAGGCAAAATAAAATATATAATTATATATATTAAATGGGAGAAATTTAAAATGTAATAGATAAATACACAAGGTGAATTTTTTTTTTAAAACAAAGAAACAAAAAAATATATTAATTTATAGTTTTTTATCGAAAAAAAAAAAAAAAATATTAATTATTTTGTAAAGATGAAAATATAAATTAATTATATATATTAAATAAAAAAATAATTCATTTTTTTCTTATTATTATTATATATTAAAATAGTTTTATTAACTCATATCATTTAAAGTAAATAATTCTATATACAGATATTAATTAATTGAAATAAAATAAAAAAGGTTATCTAAAAAAATAAAAAGCTGAGAGAAAGCAATAAAATAATCTCTTTAAATATTCTTTTATTTTTTTTTATATAAAAAAAAAAAAAAAAAAAATCTTTAAATTAAATTAAATTTACATAAGTTTTTCTTAAAAAAATTATATTATCTTTATTTCAAAATTTTTCATTTTTTTATTTTGTAATATTTTCCTTCATTTTATTATTATTTTTATTAACTCTTTTAATTTTTCAATAAAATATAAGTTTACGGATAGTATTTCTCAATAAAGACTTCTGATTATAAATTATAACTTAAATCCTCCTCTAAAGCCTATTATTCCTCTTCCACTATTTTTTTTCTATTTAATTCTAAATCATTTAGTGTATTATCACTTATAAGAACTTTCATAAACCCAATATAATTTTCTATGCTTTTGCATTTATTAATTACTATTTTTTCCGCTTATAGCTGCACTGGAATTTTAAAATTATCCAAAGTAATTAAATTAATATTTTCTAAACCCATCATTGAATCCTATTCTTAACAATTTTAAAACTACTCAATAATTATAATATAATATCTTTATAAACAATCCATAAAGTCTAAAAGGCCTTTTCTTAGTGTAATTTATTTAAATTTTTCACAACTAAGTCCTAAAATATTTAGAAGTTATTAAGAATACCCTTAAGCAACCATAACATCTTCCAAATAATATCCTTTTTTAACAAAATATGCTATGTATTTATCATCTTTTTTTTTTCGATGATAATTTATTTAATCTTCACTTAAGCCTCATTCCAAAGTTATTATTCTTATATTTTTTATATTTTTTAACAACCACTTGTATGATATATTTTATGCATTTTCGTCTTAAAATCGACAAACTTTTGATATTTTTTCAGCAATAAAGCCATTGAATGGCAAATTTAATCCCCCATTGAATTCAATTAAGAAATAATCATTTGAAAATCCCTTAATCCTTATTAATTTTAATCTAAATTTACATGAACTATTTAATTAAAAATATCTATTTCAACACTATTTACAACCCTAAATTAAGAAAGAGGTGAAAATCTACTCTCCACCCCTTTCAAAAGTTCAAAATCAATCGAAATATCACCTATTAGGTAATATTTCGTATCCAGTTATATAGGTTTTATCATTTAAAATGTACATTAATTTTAAGGTTTTTATTATATTATTTAACTTTATATACTAATTGCGTCATTTGTACTTTTGTCACTGTTTTTTTAATTATTTTTACGATTAATTTCGAATTCAGAATGTAATTTTTAAAATGTATATGATCTGTTTTCTATATTTTATGTAATAAAAAAAAAAATTAATATTTATTTTTTCATCTATAATTTTTTATTTTTTAAATAAATAAAAATAAATAAATACCAGTTGTTTTTAAATTGCTAAAAAATGAGTATTGATTATCTTTTAGTTAATATTGAGTATTTTCATATTCCATTTAGTATATTGCTATATATTTTAATTGCTTTTATATAATTTACTTAAGTTTTTTTTTTTTTTAGTATTTTTTTTTTTCTTTGTATATTTATATAATTAAATTAAATTAATATTTAACATAAAAAAACTATTTATTATAAACCCTTTATTAATTAAATAAATGAATTTTTTGTTTATCCCTTATTATATTTTGATATAATTCAAATTATAAAAAAGGCAATTAAATATATATTGAATTTTTAAATTTTAATTAATAAAATTGTTTATTTTTTCAATAAATTTATAAATAAAAATATGATTTTATTTTACCCTATTTATATTTTTTTATTTAAAATAAAATAAATTAATTATTAATTAAATTAAAGAAAAAAACTGTAAAATATAAATTTTTTAATAATTATATATCATTATAACCTATTATATATAATAAAAAAAAAATTATATAAAGAAATTATTAATTAATAATGAAATTTTTTAATTTATTATTGTAAATTAAAATTTTATATTTAAAAACGACATTTTTATTTACAAAATTATTATTAAACTAAAATTTAATTTTTTTTAATAAATAAAAACAAATAAATTTTTGAATTTTTTAATATTTAAATAAATTTATTTATTTTATAGTTAAAACATAAAAAGAAAATTAAATTAATAGAATAAAAAAAAAATTATATATTTTATTTTTATAATTAAAAATTTAAACAAAAATAATAAAATTCCAATTAATATTTTTCACTAGTAATTTATTTTATTATATTTTTAAACTATTTCTTTTATTTTCAGAAAGTATTTATGATTTAAAGCATCTGATGCATTAATTCTTTCCATCTTAATTATATTTTAATAAAAATAAAAAAAACAATAAAATATAATTTTTAAACACATTATTAGTTTTTCTACACTATTTTAAATAAAATAATTGACGAAAAAAAAGAATATAATAATAAAAATTGAAATATATCCTTTTTAAAATCAATTTTAAAAAAATGCAGATAATGAGATTCATATTTATATATATATATATATAAATATATATATATATATATATATATATATATATATATATATATATATATATATATATATATTATTTACTGGATTTATTTTAAGAATTTTTTGTAATAAATCAAATCCTTCTTTTGAAAAATATTTTTCTTCTTCTTTTTTGATATTCTTTTAAAAACTTTATTGTTATTTATTTCTTTAATTTAAAATTTAAATGTATTAAATAGTATATAGTTTATAATATAATATTTTTTAATATATATTAAAAATTATATAAAAACATATATATATATTTAATATCAATAAAAACTAAAAAAATTATTAATATATATAATTGCAAATAATCTAGAAAAAAATTACAATTATATAAAATGTTTCTTTTTTTAATTTTACTTTATGTTTATACTTTGTATTATTTTACTACTAATATTTATATTCATATATGAAGAAACTTTAAAAACTTCTTTATAACCAAAAAAATTTATTACATTTTTAAATATATGTTCATATTCATTTAATTCATATAAAAAATCACTATTAAACATCTATATAATAAACATTTTTTTAATCTTATTAATACAAAAATATTATTTACCATTCCACTTATACATACACCAGCCGCCCAAATATCTATAGCAGGACTAAAATGTCCTTCAAAATTTTATTATATTAGCATTTCAGGAGCTCTAAAGGCAACAGTACCGACCTTTATTTTTTTAAATTATTTATTAGTAAATAAAAAATAAATAACTCTATTATTCATTAGCCTTTCTGGTTAATATTTTGAAGAGAGTCCCCAATCTACTATTCTTAATTTTCTTTTTTCATGATTTATTATAATATTTTCAAATTTAATATCTCTATGTATAATACCTAATTAATGAATTTTCTAAATTGTCTTTTTTTAAAAATAAATAAATATTTATAAAATAAATATACTTCCAAAAGTATATATGAATAAAATCTTATATCTCTTTCATTTAATCTTGGTATTATTTTATCTAATGTATCTCCTTCAATATATTCTAAAATCTAAACTAAAAAATATACATTTAACATAAAATATATTCTTTACCAAACAAGGAACTAAAGTTTCTTTATGTATAACAACTTCAATTAATTTTAAGGCGTTTTATATATTTTATATTTATTAAAGAATTATTATCTCATTATATATTTTCTAAAAATCATTTGGTCTTAATATTTTTATTGCTACAGGTTTATCTTTTTCCTTTATATTATAACCTTTATAAACATCTGAAAATTTTCCTTCACCGATTTTATATTATATTATGTAATTATTTATATCCCTTTTTTAATATAAATGATATATTTTTTAATTAAAAAAACCCATATTTTATTTAATCTGGTAAAATTTCTTTGTATTAATCATATTCCTTTTTTAATAAATAATTTAAATATGAAGGATATGAATAACATTTTTTTCCTATTAAATACTCTTAAGTAATAAAAAGTATTTTTTTTTAAAAACTTAATATAATTTACAATAATATTAATAATAAAAAAAATTTCATTTTTTTAATTTAATTTATAAAAATAAAAAAAAAAAAAAATACAAATAAGAAACCCTTCTAAAAGGAGTAAAAAGTGGAAATTTAACACTAGAATAAACGGCAGTTAACTAGGATTATGCCTGTAAAGATGTGGTTTATGCCGTATTAACACCTAGCGAAAACGAGCTAAATCAAATAGCCTATGATGTCAATTCGAATTACCTCTATGCGGTGATCCTCTACTCTGGTGTTATTATAAATTTGAAAAATTGATAAGGCGAAGACTATAGCTATACAAGAAAAAAAAAAAAAAATATTTAATATTAATATACAAATTATATTTTAAAATATAAATTATTAATTTAATCAAAAAAAAATTCAATAGAAATTTCTATTAATTATATTCTAAGTTTATTCATAAACTGTAAAAAAGATAGTTCCAGTAAAAGAAAAAGGTAAGACCCTATATAGAACACCTTTAAACAGTCCTCTAGGCCCTTCATCCTATATGGTTTTTTAAAATACATCAATAAACCCTTTATAATAATTATCTCTCTAAGTCATTAATTTACTTTTTAAAACATCCATAGGAGTAGTACAAAAAGAGGCTAAAGCAGCTGCTGTTCCTCCGCAAAAGCAACTTTCTGAAAAAGATAAAGTTTTTTATTTAGTCTCCTAGATTTTTTTCTATTATCTATTTTACTTCAATAAATCATATACAGGAAGTTGAATCATACTAAAAGGAATATCTCTTAATATCATAGTGCCGAATCCAGCATAAAAACCTTAAATTCCTATATTTTATTTTATTTATAAAAAATACAAATTAATACCTTTCAAATTATAAACACTTTTTATTGTATGTAATATTTATTTATCCCATCCTACTTATTACTATTATTTTACTACTTCAAAAGGACTTCTAAATATGTTTGCTAATATTTCTGATAATGCAGCTGCTATCATATGTTAAACATTATTATTTAAGTTATTTATTAATTATAAAATTTGTTTAGATTTCTCAT
Source organism: Ichthyophthirius multifiliis (assembly GCF_000220395.1). NCBI lineage: Eukaryota > Ciliophora > Oligohymenophorea > Hymenostomatida > Ichthyophthirius > Ichthyophthirius multifiliis. Next base: position 11,179 of record NW_004086002.1, read on the forward strand.
ATGTATAAAAATAAATGAATGCAAATGGAAATGAACTAACAAATTAGGCACTAAAACCTTTATAATTGTGGTTTTTAGCAGCTTTTTCTTTAAAGTCGATTCTTTATGTAGTTGCCTATTATAATATTTTATTATATAATTTTTGATAAAAAAAAAACTTATATTTAAGTCTTTATTGATTCTAATGGATATATAACAAAATCAACTACTATACCGGATAAGCCTCCTGCAAATCCACAAACTAATACATTTGTTTATTTATCTTAAATTGACATTTATCTTTTAATATAAAAATAATATTTGATATATTTAAAAAAAATATTAAAAAAGTATAAAAATATTATTAAGTATTAAATTTTTTAATATTAAATAATGAAAATTTATAAATTAATATTAAAAAAATTATATATATATGTATTAATAAAAGAAATAAAATGTCCTATATGAATTATATTTAAAATATAAATATATATATATATATGTATATATATATATATTTTTATATAATTTTATTTATATTTTATTTAATTAGATATATATTTTATTTATTTATATTAAATTATTTTTAAAATTAAAATAAACAAAATATGGTACAATATTATTATATCTATATAATTAATAATAATAATTTACCACATAATAAAAACATAGGATTCAGAAGATTTTTCTAAAGATAATAATTAAATTAATTTTTAATAGAATCACATTAATTTTGACGTAAATCCTTAGATTGATATAGACTTTAATCAAAATAATGATTAAAATAATTAACCTATTTAAAATCCATAATATAATATAAATTAAGATTAAGATTAATCTCCTTACACCAACGTATAAGATATAAATATTTAACAAATCGACCTACATTCAGAATAGAAGCCTTAAACACAAATAAATTAATAGCAAATATAAATTAATGAACAAGCAAAAATTAATGTATAACATATATACATAATTTATTACTTTTATTATTTAATATAGTAACAATAATAAGTAGCACCTGCACCTGCACATTAATTAGATATTAGATCTTCAAATAATCCAGGAGTATGTATAGCTCATTTATCTTTTAAAATTTTTTCTGTATTAAGGTATTAATATATATATAAATATACATATATATTATTTTTGATAAAAAAACAAGTTTTACTTTATTCTCAAATATGGTTATTAATTTCGTTTTTACTATAATTTTTACTAGTTTTGATTTTTGGACTGTCAAAAACGTTACAGGTAGAATTTTAGTTGGTTTGAGATGGTTTAGTGTCTATGACGAATCTGGAGATGAAAAATGGGTTTATGAATCTATGGATGCTAATAGAAAACCAAATTAAATAGATTAAACATTTTTTTGGTTTGTTAATTTTGTTATTATTGTATACTGGATTGTTATTTTTATTATTGAATTTATTACTTTATCTTTCTTTTGGGTATTTTTAAAAATTTTATAATAAAATATATGCTTTATATTTTTATAAAATAGATTATATTATGCTTATTTTGTATAATTTTAAATGCTACAAATTTTTATGGGTATTATAAATGCAGAGGAGGTTAATATTCTTTATTAAACAAACAAATAAAATTGAATTTTAAATAATATTTTTTTTTTTAAATAAATAGAACATTAATAAAAAGTTAAATAATATGTCGCATAAGCAGGAATTAAAGCTTTTGTTAATAATTTGTGAAAAAAATAAATATATATATATTATATAAATTTTAGATAGAAAGAACTTAATAAAATTTATAATTTTTTCAAGAATTTATAAATTTATTAATGCAAACTAAAAAAAAATAGTTTTTTTATTTAATTATTATTATTATTTATAAATTTTATAACAAACTAAAAAAAAATTAATTATAAATTTTATGCAAAACACTGATTATATAAAAATCTTTTGTTTAATAAATATATAAGTGAACTATATGGACTCCCGAATTAAGGTTTTATCAAATAATAATAACAGTTTTTTTAAAAAAAAGATATTAAGAATAAAAATAAAATATTAATTAAATGAGAAAAACATTATAATATTGTGAAATTTATTAATTAAGGTTAAGCAATAAAAATCGAATAAATAAAAATTAAAATTAAAGTTTCCTTTAATAAAAAAATAACTCATTTTGAAATACATGTTAGCCTTTTTAATATTAAAATTCTTCTATTTTAAAATATAAAAAAAAATATTTAATATATTAATATTTATTATTAGTCAAATAATATTTATAAAATTAATTTAATTAAATTTAAATAGATATAAATAATATATAAAATATATATCTTATATAATTAATATTATCTTAACATTAATATATAATTAAAAAAAAAATTCTAATTTTATATAATATATAAATTAAAAAAAATGCATTATTTTTTCTCCATTAATAAATAATTATTTATATTATATAAAATAAAAATATTAAAAACTAAAATTTTTAACAAATAAAAATTTAATTAATCATAGAAATGTCATTTTCAAAACAAAATGTGTTTAAGTATTTCATATAAAATTTAATAATACTACATTTATATATATATATATATATAAGAATTATTTTTTAAAATAATTATAAAATAAATCTATTTGAATAAATTGATTTTATAAAGATTATTAAAATTGGATATAATATAAAATTTAAACTAACAATATAATAATTATATACAAATGATATATATTTAATGAAAATATATATATATATTTTTTTTTATCAATCATATATTTAATTTAGTTGCTTAGAAATTTTATTAAATAATCGAATTTAAATTATTATTATAAAATATATTATTATTCATTTAATTACATAATCCTTAAGATTGAAGAATAGATAATGAAAGAAGTTATTATTAATTAATTGTATTTTAACTCTATTATTAAGCAATATTCTATTATTTTAATAAATTTAATTTTAATAATTATTATTAATGTAATTATTATTAATGAATTCTTTATTATTATTATTGAATTTTTAATTTTAATAATTATTATATTTAAATATTACTATTTTATTCGTTTTATTATTATTTTAAGCAAAATAATTATTATGAAGGTTATTATTAAATATTCATTAGTTATTATTATATTAATAGTTATTAATTATTTTATTATTATTATAATTACTATTATTATAATCTTTTATAAATTATTTCTTATTATTATTATTATTCTATAAGTCCTTATTTGCTATCTGGACTGTTTACTTTGGTTAAAGCTTCCGATTACTCTTCTTTTTTTTACTTAAAAGAGCTTCTTATATTTTTTTGAAAGCTTAATTAATAATAGTCTATTATTAATCTATATAGCATAAAATATCACTGTAATCTTTCTTTTCTTCTATATCCATTTTCTATTCGCAAACTTTCGTTTATTTATTTTCCTCAAGAAGATTTAATTCAAAAGAAGATTTATTTTTATTAGAATATGGTGACAAATTTTTTTATATGTTTTCATTTTTATTAATAGTCTTTGATAAATTCTCATTTTTTTATATTTCTACATTATATTTCACCAATATATATTTGTAGAATCTATTCTTTACCATATTTTCTGATCTTCCCTATATTAATTTAGATATTAGAGTCCATTTAGATCCTTGTTCCTTATATGCCTTTAAAATAATATCATCTTCTTCTTTACTCCAAGGTGCTTTATTTAAATTAGGATCAAGTCTATTTATATATCTTTCTCTTATTTTTTTATTAGTTTTTTTCCCTTCGAAATGTTTGCTTATTTTATTCCAGTTTTTTCCATATTATTCGATTAAAGAAAGTATTTTTATATCATCTTCTTTACTCCATATATTCTTGAATTTATTCGAGTTCATAGTTCTCCATCTACAGAAGCATTAATTGGAATTTCGGCCAGGTATTCTTTCGGCTATTTTTATCCATTTTTTGTCTAATTCTAAGGTTAATTATATAAGTAATTTATCTTCTTCTTCAGTCCATTATTTGATAACTCTTTATTTATTATCGCTTGAAGGTTATTTTTGTATATTTAATAATGATTCAATAGGTTATATTTAAGTTTCCATTTTATGTTTTTTGTTTTTTTATTTTTAATTTTCTTTTTATCCTTTTTTATACTTTCCTTATTAATTTAATTTCTATTTTTTATTATTCTGTGAATTAACATACTATATTTTATTTTAATACAAAATTAAATAAATTAACTAGATATATAAAAAAACTTACTTTTTTTACGTTATTTTAAAAATAAAGGAAAGTATATTTTTATAATAAAAAATATATAGAATAATTATATTAAATAATATTGGATATTTATAATTTTATGGATATATATAGATGATATCTGTATTAAATTAATTTAAAAAAATAAAATAATAAATTAAAAATTATATTATAATATAAATCTTATAATACATACTTTATATAAATAAAATATATATATGACTATTTATATAATTTTACTAAAATATTTTTTATTTCTTTAATAAATAAAATAAAATTAAAAAAAAATAATAATAAACGTTATTCTAAATATATCGTTAATTATTTATAATTTAATTCAAGTAATTTTATATTATTATGTATTTTTCATTTTATTATTTATTTAAAATAATAAAAGTACAATTATCTTAAAATAGAAAGATTTATTATATAATATATTTAATAATTATTTACGTTTTTTCATTTTCATTATAAACATAGGCAGTTTTTTTAATATGTTTAATAATAAAAAAACAAATAAATTTATCATATTTAAACTATAAAATATTTATTATCAATTTTATATTATTATTTATATATTTGATTATATTTAAAAGTAAATAATTTATTTTTTAAAAAGATAAAAATTAAATTAAAAAATAATATGTAATAAATATTTTTAAATAAATAATAAAAAAAAAAATAGATTCTAATTATTAAATTTATATTACAAATATTTAATTAATATTTTATTATGATAATTATTAATTTATATTATAATAAAAAATACTGAAAATGATAAATAATAGATTAAAACGTTAATAATATATAAAAGAAAATAAAATATTTTTGATAAATATTAAATTAAAAATTTAAATATTAAATATATAATATAAAATTATAATAAAAAATAATAATATTAAATATATAATAAAAACATATATTAAAAATAAAAATACAAATTAATTAAATAATTATAAACTAATTGTTAATATAATATTAATTAAAAATAATAATAATAATAAAAACTAAATATATATATAAACATATAGATTAATATAAATATAATTTTAATATATAGATTATAAAAAAAATGTAGTATTTTTAAACTAATAAAAAGTAATTATATTTATATATATATATATATATATATATATATATATATATATATATATATATATTATTTTATATATATATATATATTATTTATGTCCACATTTTTATATATATTTGTTTATTTTTTTTATTTTTTTTATTTTATACTATAATTAACATTATTTGATTAAGTTAATATATTTTTTAATAATTTAACTAATTTTAATTAATATTTTTTATTAATTTTATTATCTTTTTTATTTACAATATTCTTTATTATTTTTTTTTTTATTTACTATTTTAGTTAGCATAATAAAATCTTTATCATAATTTTTATTTTTTTCTTAATATCATTAAAAAAATATATATATTTTTTTTAATTTAAACAATTTTTTTTATTATAATTTACATATTTAATATTTATTTATTTTATTAATATTTCTAATTTTTTTAAAAATATTATAAAATAAAATTAAATAAATAATTCTTTTTTATCATATCATATTATATTTATTTATATTTATATATAATTTATAATACAAAAAAAAAGATTAATTAATTTTAAATTTTTATATTTGATGTAATTTATTTATAATAATATTTTTATGTATTATTAAAATAAATTTTATTTAATATTTCATATATTTTTTTTTTATATATTTTATTTTTGAATTATTTATTTTAACTTATTGATATAATTTTTTTTATTAAAATTTAAGACATTAATTTTTTTATATATATATTGAGCTTTTAATTCAATTAATTAATTGAATTTTAACATTAATAAAACTTTTTATAAATAATAATTTAATTTATTTGAAAAATATTGATTTTTCTCTATATTTTTTTTTTTAGTATAAATTTTTTTATTTTTTTTTAAAAAATATATCAAATTTATTGCTTAATTAATTTATATTTTCTAAGCCTTTATTATGATTTTCAAAAATTAAATATAATAAATTAATTTATTTAAACATAACACTAATTTATAATAAAATGATTTTATTAAATTGATATTTAATGATAATATAATTTAATTTTTTCAAAATTTTTTAGTTTATTATATTTAAATATATTTTTTTTAAATAAATTTTTTTATTTTAAAATTAAATTATAAAAAAAACCTTTAAATATTATTTTTTAATAATTATGAAGTTTTATTTTTAGGTTTAAATAAAAAAAAATTTTATTCACGTGATTTTTTTTTTTTAAACAAAAATAAATAAAATTATTATATATTTATTTATTTAATAATGTATAATTTATTTAAAAATTATTTAAAATAATTTATTTTCATAGAAAGAATATGAAATATCGAAATTATTATTTATTTTTTAATAAATTAGAAAAATAATTAATTCAAAAAAAAAATTATATTTACTTAAACAAAATAATATATTTTTTATATGATTTAAATATTAATTAATATATTAAAAATATAATATACAATTCTATTCTAAATATATATATAATACTCTATAAAAAATTATTAAAAAAAAAAAAATTTAAAGCCATTATTATCAAAATTAAAAAGTATTAATTATATATGAAAAAATTTTGAATAAAAATAAAAACTTCGCAATCAAATACAAAATATTTTTATAATAAAAACCAAAAAAAAAAAAAAAAAACCAGAAAAAAATAAAAAACCAAAAAAATTTATTCAATTAAATAAATATGAGTAATAACGCCCAAAACTACGATGCAGTATTAAAATTTTTAGTAATCGGAGATTCTGGTGTAGGAAAAACATGTGTACTATTAAAATATTGCGATGACACTTTTACAAATGTTCATTTGACTACAATAGGAATCGATTATAAATTAAAACAAGAAATAATAGATGGAAAAAAAGTAAAGCTATAAATATGGGATACTGCTGGTTAAGAAAGATTTAAAACAATAACATAAAGTTATTATAAAGGAGCAACTGGTATAATATTAGCATATAGTGTCATTGACCCTAATAGTTTCAAAAATATTACTGATTGGATGAAATAAATAAATATGCACGCAGATGCTAATGTAAAAAAAATTATTATTGCAAATAAATGTGATATGAAAGATGAAAGAAAAGTCTCCACTAAAGAAGGAGAAGATCTTGCGGAAAAATATAATGTTAATTATTTCGAAACATCGGCTAAAGATGGACTGAATATAAGAGAAGCTTTCAGATGTATTGCGAAATAAGCCTTTGATACTATTGATTTTTCATCTTTGAAATAATAAGGCGTTATTAGTGTAAATGGAGGAAATAAAAATTAATAAAAAAAAGAAGGATGTTGTTGATTTTTTTTTTTTTATTATTATTCCCAGAAAAACTAAAGAAAATAATATTAAATATATATTATTAAATATATAAAAAAAAACAAATATTATACCTTATTTTTATATTTAATTTTTTTTTTTTTATTTTATAATTTTTATATTTTTTACTGATAAAATTAATTATGGTTTATTTTTTTATAAAAATAAATAATTTTTTTAATTAATATAAAATATCTACATATATCAACATATATATATAGAAATATGAATATAGATATATATACAAATAAATATAAATATAAATATAAATATAAATATATATATACTTATAGTTATATTTAATACATTTATTTATATATATAAAAAAAAAATCATTTGAATTTTACACTAACACATAAACAATTAATTACACTTTATAATCTATTATTTAATCTATTTTATTCTTCTTCTGTTAATTCGATATTTTTTTTAATTTAACTAGGAATTTCAAAATTTTCATTTAAAATATTCATATTTCTAAGAATAGTTTTTAATTAAGCAATTACCTTAGATTATTTTTTTAATTCAATTTTATATTTTTTTGCTATAGATTCGTACTAAGATATTAAATTGCTTGAATCTTAAAAAATAGGTTTAAAGTTCTATTATAATTTTTAAAGTTTTTCTGAATATTCAATAACTGCTTCTAATAATTTATTTTTAATTTCTCCTTCTTATTATTCTTAGATAACTTCATATGTTACACTTATTAAATAAGGAATTTACTTTATACTCATTTATATATCGGAAAATTAAGCATCATAAAAGAATTATTTACGATCAACATTTAATTTTTATATTATATTTTTTAAGGACTTTATATGTATTTACGATTAATTTTCGATATTTTTTATTTATATTAAATCTTCATTTTTTATATTTTATCTATTTGAATGACACAATCCCATTTTTTATTATTTTTTATTTATTTTTAATTTTTTATTTATAATTTTAAAAATGCAATAATATATTTATTTATTTTATTCGGTGGTTTAAATTAATTTTATATTTAATTTAAAATAATTTTATTTATTTTATTTATTTTAAAAGTTTAAATATTTTCATTATTTTGCAATTATAATTTTACAAAAAACTAAACTGTTTTAAATAATTTTAAGTGAAAAAATATATAATTATTAAAAAAAAAAAAAGTAAATATATATTTTAGAAATTTAAAAAATTAAACAAACATAAAGTATAATTTATATAAATATATAATGATGTAATTTAAATTTTAATTTCATTATAATAAATAATTAAAATAAAAAGTATAAAAATACTAACATAATAAGATAAATCTTAATTTCAAATTTATTAATTATATATATACTAAAATTTAAATATTTAAAATAAGTAAAAGAAAAACCATAAATAAATTAAATAATATTGTAATAATAAAAAAAAGAAAATGTTTTTAAACATCAAAATAAATAAAATAATAAAAAAATATAATAAAAGGCTATAAAAAAATAAAATAGCAATAAACTACTAAGCTCTAAATTTGAATATTACTCTATAATTGAAATAAAATAAATAATATTGATTAAACTATTGTAAAGAAAAAAAAATATTGATTAGAAAAATATAATGATTTAAAAATATAATATAAAGATCATATATAAATTTTAATAGACAAATCATAACTAAAAAAATTTACAAAATAATAAAAAATATGTATGAAAAAAAAAAATAAACAAAATATAAAATCGAAGAATAATATTCAAAATAGATAAAATTCAAAAAAAATAATAATAAATATTTATATACAATAAAAAAATATAATAAAATAAATTTATAAAAAATAACAAAAAAGAAATATAATTATTATAAAATATATATATAATATAAATTTTATAAATAAATATATATATAAATAAAAAAAAAAAAAATAAAGATATATATATTTTATTATATATATATATATATATATATTTATATATATATATATATATATATATATC
>NW_004086001.1:0-21185 GCF_000220395.1 Ichthyophthirius multifiliis
AATTTACTTTATTTATATATATATATATATATATATATATATATAGTTTAGCAATATACTTTATATAAAAATCAAGACTTTATTATTAATTATTATTTAAAATTTATACCTAATATACTAATATTATCAAAACTTTTATGTAATAAACTTTATTAAAGTAAATTTTCAATAGCCTCGCCAAATATATCATCACAATTGTTATTATTTTTTTATTAATTTATTTTTTACCACATAAAATTTATGCATTATTCATTACTTAATTTATCAAAAACTCCATCACCTTTAAAAAATATAAAAATAAAAGTATAAAAAAATCATAAAAATACATCCAAGTAAAATAAAATCGTAATTCTATTAAATTTAAATACAAGTAATATCAGGTTATGCAATAACTACATTAATATTTCCTCCATATTTTTTAAATTTTGCTTCTATATCCCCCATACTTCTAGAAACCTTATAATAAAACATATATACATATATAATTATTTTTAAAATAAAATAACTGCTAATCTTCCAGGGATAACTCTATGTGGACCATTTATATATAATATAGGTCCTCCGGGGTTAATAATAGGAACTTATCGTCTAATTAAAATAAAAAATAATATACATATATACTTATTTATTTATACTAATAAATTTTTCCTCCATTTTATAATATTCTTTTTTCTTCATCAGGATGATTTGGTTTATGATCAGTACTCAAAGCAATAATTTTTTATCCATTATTAGTACTTAAAACAGCTCTAGAATCTCCTAAATTAGCAACAAAAATTAAATCATCTATTTTTTTTGGTTTTTGTTCTAAGAAATATAATAATATTAAATATTTACTTAAAATCATTAATAAAATAATACAAGAACCAGAACGATCTAAATTTTAAGGATTATCGGCTTTTTTTAAAAAAGACTCATCGGCATTTAAAAATCCATTTATAATAGCTTATTTGGGATTATGTGGAAAATTATCATCTTTAATAATCTAAGAAAATTTATAAAAAAATAAATGTTTTTTAATACAAAATTATGTAATTAATCTTTTAAAAAATCAGCGCATTAACAACCTCCATGTCCGTCATAAATTCCATAAAAAGAAACATTTGGCCAATCCTATATATTTTATTTATTTAAAGGTTTTCCTATATTTAATACTATACTAATTCTATCTTCATTATAATTTCTTATTAAACCTTTTTTTTTTATTAATTTATTATTTTTTTTTAAAAAAAATAAATAAATAAATAAAATATATGCCTTAATGCGTGTTATACCCATATTAAACTACATAACTATTTTATTTTTAAGAAGTTTTAGTTTTTTCAATTTTAGGTAATAATTTTTGATCTAAAAGTTCATTTTAATTATTTAGAGAATGATAATCATGTGGTTGAGGTATTATTTATTTTTAATAATAATTATCTACTTCTTATGAATTAATATTGGTATTAATTTTCATTTTTTAATTTATATTGCTTATTTCAGGATTTAAAGAACTTTGGCTTAATAAAGGCTTTATTTTTGTTAAATTCCTTTATTAGTTTATACTTTGACTTTGTAATACTGAATTATATTTGATAATGTTTTTTAGACTTTATTTTTGGAATAGTTATATGCTTGGATTTTATTCAGATTGTATTTTGGGAAATTATATTAAATTGTTATTTTATGTAAAAAATTAATTGTCATTTAGTTAATTTTTTGTATTTTTTTTTAGCTTTCTTGATAATATGGACTTATTTAATTGCCTGTATTTTATATTATAGTTTATGCATTGGTTTAAACTAAAAAATAATATTAATTTAAAATTTATTTATATTTTTTAGAATAAAATACTTTGTTTTATGTTTTAAGTTAAAACAGGCTTTTAAAATATAAAAGGATGCTTTTAATATATATTATAAGACTAGTCATTTCTTAAATTTTGAAATTATTATTCATGTAATTGTTATTATTATTATTATTATTATTATTATTATTATTATTATTATTATTATTTTAAGTTATTTATATATATATTAATTTTTTTACTTTTTTTTAATTTTCTTTTCTTTTATTTTTTAAATAAATGTATTTATTTTTATAAGATTAATTATGAATTATTATATACATTTTTATCTCCTTTTAAATTATGAATTTTTCTACTAAATAAATAATTATAATAATATATTCTTTTACAAATATAAAATATTTAACTTTTATCAAAGCTTAAAAAATTATTTTATTCTAAATTTTTTATTAAAAATGTTATAATTTTTTTATATAAATAATGTTTAATAAAGAAAAAAAATAAACAAATATTCATACTATGAGTTATAAATAGTAAAAATATAATAGTATTTATAATATGAGAATGTAAATCGAATTCAAAGTATGTTAGGATTTGATAATTTAACTGAAAAAAATGTAAACTAAATTGATATCAATGAATTTTATTTATTTAATAATAATATTTATTTCATTAAATAAGTTAATAAAAAAAAACCAAATCAATATTACATATAACGATTTATAAAAATTAATAGTTTTGTTTAAATTTATTAACTAATTAATTATTTAACTATTATATTAAAATTATATATTATAATTTAATTTATTTATTTTAAATTTTATAAAATTTAACTAATGAAATTATATTATTTTTTAAAAATACTTAAAAAATATTATTACCATATAATATCCTCACTCCTTTTAAAATTCAAAAGATATATCTAAAATTTTAATATTTTTCTAATTAGTTTTTTATGTTAAACCTAAATCATCTAATTATCTCATTATACTACTACATTCATTAACTAAATCCACTGAAATTTCCGTTGTAATTATTTTATTAGATTACTGTAATTCATTCGCTAAAATTTAAATTGTATTCATTTTACTTTGATAACTGTATTATATACATATATGTGTTTATAGCAATCATTTTTTTCATTATTATGAAGACTAATTTATTCATTAGTGTACTACATTCACTACAATTTTCATAAAAGTCTAATTATTTTATTTCTTTATATAATCCATTATAAATTCTAATAATAATTTACTTAACTAAAGAATATATAAAACATTTTAATACTCACTTATAAATCAGTTTAAATACTCAGTATTATATTAAAATTAATATTTAATCTATATAATAATTGCGAAAACATCAATACAAAAAATTAATATTATTAAAAATCTATAAAAATTAAAAATATTAAAAAAATTAAAAAAATAATTAAATAATAATAATAAAAATAAAAATATTATTAGGAAAAAATATATTATAAATTTAAATATATAATTTAAAATAATAATACTAAAAATAATTTTATAAAGACATAAATTATTAATTTAATATTGTTTAATTATTTTAATATATATAATAAAAATACGGTAAAACAGATTTAAATTAAATAAATAAAATATATAAATTATAATTATATATTTTTTTTATTAAAATTTATAATTATAATTATTTTAGTAAAAATTATAATAAACAATTAAATAAAAAAAAAAATTATTTTAGTAAAATGTAAAAATAAAACAAAAATATATGATTCGAATATTTAATTTTTGTATTATATAGATAAAAATATTTAATAAATTATTTGATTTAAAATTTTTAAAAAATTAAATATATATATTTATAATATATATTTTATTTTATAAATCTTTAATATACTTATATATTAAAATTATAATTATTATATTTTTTTATAACTAATATTTATCATATAATTTTTTTTATTGTTTTTATATATTTACATTAATTTATTAAAAATTTATATATTATTTTTTAAAAAGTTAATTATTATAATTAATTTATTTTAAAAAAAAAAAAAATTATAATTAATTATTTTTTTAATTTGAAATTATTATAAAAACAATATATATTTTTTTTTATTATTATTAAAATATTAATGATATATGCTTTTTATAAAAAAATAAATATAATTATTTATATTATTATTGATTTTTTTATTTAAAAGAGTTTTAGTATAGATAAAATTAGTATAATTTATTTTAAATAATTTAAATATGATTTACTTTATTTAAGATTTTTTTTTAATTAAAATTAATATATAATTATCTTATTTTTTATATATTTAATACATATATATTGTAAACTTCAAAATATTATCATTGAATATTATCTTATTTATAAAAAAATTATATTTGTATTAAATAATCTATTATATTAAAATTTTCACAACGCGATTTTTAAAAGGCCATTTTTATTGCTATATATTGATTTTATATTTGCCTTTATTCAATAATTGAGAATAATTTATATATAAAAAATTATTAATAAAAAAATTGTTATTTAATAGAAAATTAATATTATTATAAATTATTTAATAAAAAAAAATATTAATATAAAATTAATTTAAATAAACAATAGATGAAGAATAATTAAATACTAAAAACAAAAATAAATAAAGAATAAAGAACAATTCTGATATTTGAACTATATTATTAAGAAATAAAATATTTTAAATCAATAAATAAAATTATATATAAAATACTAAAACATAATTTTTTTTATAATTATAATTATTTAAATATTTTTACACTTTTGAAAAAAAATAAAAATACGACACCTGTGAGATTTGAACTCACGCTCCCAGAGGGAAACGGCTTAGCAGGCCGCCGCCTTAACCACTCGGCCAAAGTGTCTAATACATTAATTTTAATAAGTATAATGTTTTAATTATTTAATCAATAGTAAGAATATATTAAAATTAAATAACTTTGTAAATAAATAAAAATATATAAATAAAAATTAAAAATAAATAAAATTATTTAAATAAAAAAAAACATAGAAATATATAAAAATAATAATATATAAAAATATATATATATAAATATATTTTATTTTTATACATTTTTTTTATATATTTTCTTTATTTTTATTAATTATTATATACATTTTTATATTTGTATTTCTTATTATTTTCAATTTTATTTTTTATTTTAAATGTTTTTATATTATTTTTATTTTGTTTCATATTATATTTCAGAATATTTTTTAAAATTAAAAGAATATTTTAAATTTTTAGATTTTTAAATAAAAGTAATAAAGATATTTTTAAAATATATATATAAATATTTAAGAAAATAAATAAATTTATAACTTCTATTTATAAATTTTGAATTTTTATTACATTTATATTAGATATTTTCTAATCTTGTATATAAAATATAACAATTTATATTAATCCATTTATAGATTCTCATATTATATAACAATAATTAATTATTTAATTAAGTCTTTCAAATATGTTAATAGAAAAAAGAAAAAAGAAAATATTATTGTTATTAAAATAAAAAAAAAAAATATTAATAAATGATGATTAATTAAAAAATATAAAAAAAATTTACTTTTATAAAGAAATATTACAATTTAAAAAGAAAAAAAAGATATTTATTAATTAAATAACATAATAATATTATATATATATATATATATATAATAATAAATTAATATATAAATAAATAAAAAAAATGTTAAATTCTTGTGGATATCACTCAGAAAATTAACGATAATAATTATGCTTATCTTTACAATGCAAACAAAAAGGTCTAGTATGTTCTAAATGCATTGAAGATTCTCACAAAGATCACTATAACATTAAACTTGACGAATTTTTGAATGTATTATAAAAAAACTAAGATATAAAACAAACTGCATCTGCTCTACTATCTTAAATAGGTACTTTCTAAACTGACTTAGATAAAAAATACTTATCTATAATATCTAATTTAAATGACACAAAGTAACGATTTAACACTGAAATAGATAATTTAATAAAGATATACTCTATAAACAAGGAGAACTCTTCCCGAATATTTATTAAAATGTAGCTTTTATTATAAAGTATGGACAAGCTTCAACTATCAATGAAAAACGAGCAATATTTTAGCGACTTAATCACATATATAAGCTTGGTTATCTACAATTACAATGAATAACCTTTCGAAAAAAACATAAAAACTCATCTTGAAGAAATAAACTTAAAATCGATTTCAGTAAATGGTTTTTTTAATAAACACGAGCAAGAAATAAGCGAAACATGCAAAAAATTAAACTAATAAATAAACGAAATGGCGAATTAATAATACATAGATATTCTTTAATTTTTAGAACTAAAAGACCTCAAAAAAAACGGCGATGAAAAAATGAAAATCCTATGCTGTAGACAATAGGACTTCCCAAGCAAATTCTCTACAATAATTATAGATAAAAAATAAATAGAATCCGCTGAATCTATTGTAAATAAAGTCTTCCAATTCTTCAATATAAGCCCAAATTTAAATGCCGTCATTTAATTAAGAGACTCAATTGACCATTCTTAAATCTAAGACTTAAAAGACCTAAAAGACCCCAATTCTGTAATCGTGGAAATAATTTATCCTTTAGAAAAACATCAGGTAAAGCCTCTTTATCTTATTGGAATATCCGGAAGTGCAAGATGTGGTAAAGGCACTTTAGCCTAATAATTGTGTATAACATTAAATGCTGATGTAATACACTAAAACAGGTTTTATGACTAGGAAAAGATATATAAAGAACTAGATGGAAATTGGGAAAAATACGAAAGTATTAAATGGAAAAATTACAAAGAACATATACTTAATGAAATCTAAAAAAAAAAAAAAACTGGAGGATATCTTATTATTGAAGGTTGTTAACTATATAGAGAAGAATGGCTAAATGAAATTCTTGATTTAAAGCTTTTTATTGATTTGGATGAGATTTCTATGTATGTGAGAAGAATGAATACTACAGCTGTACATGATAGCTACTTCTGGAATATTGTAGTAAAAGAATATTAAGATTATTTGGAAAAATATAGGATTATTAAAAAAAAGTAGGGGATATTGATAAAAGTAAAAAATAGTGTTTTTGGACGGAAAAAAAGATAGTGAAAGTATTATTTAAGATAGTCTAAAAGCTTTAAACTTTTGAGTTTAAGTAATTTAATTTAAAAAAAAAATAACAAAAAAATAATTACATGTAATGTTTATTATGTTATTTTTTATTATATAAAAAATTAAAAGAATAAAAACATATAAAATATAGGAATTTTAAATATAAAAAATAATTTATATATATTTACTTTTTATAAAATGATAAAAAAAATTAATTATTAATATAAAATTATATTATAAAATTTAAATTTAATTAATTAAAAAAAAATATATATTAAATATATAATTATATACATTAATAAATTAAAATATATATATATTTTTAATTTTTATAAAAAAATTATAAATTATTTATAAATCTTAATGTCTTCAAATTAAATTAACGATAATTCTAATTTAATATTTAAAATTGTAGAACCAAAATATGAATATTAAGGAGAAATTTTAAATGATCAAAAACATGGGTATGGTGTTGAAAAAGATTTAGCAAGTAAATTAATACTATAAAAAAAATAATAAAAATAAAAAAAAAGAAAATACTATATATGAGGGATATTTCGAAAAAAATTAATATAGTGGAGAAGGAATTTTGTATTATCAAAATACAAATTGTTTTTTTAAAGGAAAATTTAAAGATAACTAAAAATATGCAGGTATAGAAATATGCCCAAATGGCGATAATTACGAAGGCGAATATTATAATGATAAATATAACGGTAGAGGTTTTTTACATAATATGACAATGCATTATAGATATGAAGGTAATTTTTTAAACGGATTAAGACATGGATATGGTAAGGAATTTTATAAAAATAATTCATTTTATGAAGGAGAATTTAAATATAATTAAAAATATGGTAAAGGTAAACTTATATTTATAGATGGGAGTTATTATTAAGGAGATTTTGTAAATGGTAAAAATAATTATATTAATGGATTTATAAATTTTAAATTAAAAAAATTATATAAATAAAAAATATTAAATGTATATTTAAATAATTATATATATATATATATATATATATATATATATATATATATATATATATAGGTATGTAATGTGGATTTGGTATTCATGTTGCTAAAACTAAAGATTCCATTGCAAATTTAAAATTAGTTAATGCTTAAAATTAGAGTTACCTTTAATAGAAATTGAATATTTAATTTTAATAAGAAGAAAATTTATTAAATAATGAATTAGATCAAGAAGATAATAACGATGCATCTAATAAATATAATTAAATTTAGGATTCAAAATAAATAAATAAAACATCATCTAAGCCTGATATTAGTACTTAAAAATCTTTAAAAACCTAATAAAGTGTTTTATAAACGGGAAATGATGACTATAAAGAAAATATTAATTTTTAAGATGAAGTTATAAATAGTATCGACATTTAAAATGAATTCTATTATGAAGGCGAGTTTTTAGATGGCTATAAACATGGAATCGGAAGGTATTTCGAACCTAATGGATCGTATTATTATTGTAGGTGGGAATATAATAGAAAAGTTGGAAGTATTTTATATTATAATGCTAATAATCATTCTCATAGCATTTTTAATTATAAAAATATTGATAATTGTGTAGATCATTTTATTAATCCATTCCTAGATAAAAACTAAGATAATATAATATGGGAGTTTAAAAATGCTCCAGGTTATCCTACATATGATATTGGTAAAAAAAATTATATTATTTGTATATATATATATATATATATATATATATATATATATATATATATATATATATAAATATTTTTATTTTTCATATATATATTTTTTTTTATTTATATTTATGTTGTTTTATATATTAAAATTAAAATTTTAATTATATAATTTATTTATTTAATAATTATATATATTTTTTTTATAAATAAAATATAATTTTTTTTTTATATTTTATATTATATTTTTTTTAATTAAAAAACTAATATATAAAATATATTTATTTAGATTGTTGCAAAGCAAGAATTGATGATTGTGGAATATCTGGAGAAAAATTCGAAGATCCTCAATTTTAAATAAATATATAGAGTATATAATACGAACTAGATGATTTTGAAGATGATTTAGCATGTTCTCTTTTGAGAATTTCAGAAAACTAATATAAAAACAGGGAATTGTTCAGTAATCCTATAAGACCTAACTAAATAATTTTTAATGAACTTTCAGATTATCAATTAGTTACAGTATTAGAAGCATTAACATATTTTCCATAATTATATACAAAAATATTTACTATTAAATATGAAATTGATTAGTAACAATTAATAAAAAAATTAATATAGTTTAATATATATAATTTTATTTATTAATATATATTTTATATTTTTATTTATATATAGAGTAGGATTTTTTATTCTGAAATAATATATAGACTGTCAATGGAAAGAAATAGCAATAGATGATTATATTCCTTGTATGGACAATAAGTATGAAAAAGTAGTATATTCAACAAATAAAGACTTTGATATAGGATGGATAATAATATAGAAACTTTTTAGTAAATTAAACTAATCATATTTTTATCATTTAAAATAAAACAAACTGAGAAGATATGCAGATTAAATTCTTTAATAATTTACTGCTTTACCTTCTAAACATATAAAATGGAATGAATTAACACTTCCTTAGGCTATTATAGACATGGAAGAGACACTTCATAAGTTTTTTTAAAATGAAGATAATGAAATTAAAATTTGTTATTTAAAACAGAGTTTTTTTAGTAAAGATGCTAAAGTTCCAGTTAATTTTCCTTTTATTATCCTGGATTATATTTTTCTTAATGAACCTATTAAATATAGGAATGCAAAAGTCGACAGATTTTTACTTTTAAAATGTATAAAAAAAGAATATACACTTTTTAAAGATAAAGAAATTAATAATGAGAACTTTTTTTAAAAAAATAATGAATTATATAGCTATCTATAAAAGTATTTATAAAAAGAATATAATAATGAAGATAAAGATAATAAATAAAAAGAAAAAAAAAATATCAATTAATAAAACTATAAATAATAAGAAAATATAGATCATATGTTTTTTATAAGTATAAATATATAATATTTATATATATTTCTTACAATTACTTTATATTTAGGTTTAAATTAATTCATTTTATTATTTTCGGATATTTTTATATTATAAGGAGTTAAATTAAATATATAAAATAGTTTTTATGTTAAAGAAACAATAGGGGATTTCCAAAATAATGACTTAAAATATTTTTTTAAATTTAATTTAAATTTACCAACAAAAATTTTAATTAATATTGAATAAAATAGAAATTTATTAAATTAAAGAAAATCTTCTAATTTTAATTTTTAAAATTTTCCTATAAGAATTTTACTTTCTCTTTTAAAAAACGATAAACTTAAATATAGAAAAAATGTAAATTTATATTTTTTTATTTTTTCTTAGAAAAATAAAATAATAAAAATAAAGTATTTAAAAGAAAAATTCATTAAAAAATTGGAAGAAGAAGTCTAATTTTAACATTTAAAATAAATAAAAAGTTAATAAGATAATAAATCTCCAAAATCAGCATAATAATAATTAAAACCAAAAGAAATTTTAATAAATAAAAAGTAAAAAAAAAAACAATAAATATATATATATATATATATATATATATATATATATATATAAATAAATAGAATAAATAATTAAACTACTAAATAAACAATAAAAAAACATAAGATTAATAATTTGATAATAAAAATAAATAATATCCATATAAATATATATTCGGTAAAGGTTAAATTTAAGACCGAAATACATTCAAAACAGTTAATTTATAAGCAGGAACTTATATTTTTATGGTATAGTTAGAAGTTCCAGATTCTAAAGAAATAAAAGGGAAACAATAAATACTAATAGATTTCATAATAAATATTTTTAGCACAAATTTAATATAAATTTAAAGAATTTATTTAAATTAAGATTTATTTATTTCACAAATATATGAAGGATTAATAATTAGAGCTGATAAAATTTATTAAAAATCAGGTAAAAAAGAACCTCCTAATTTCCAAAAATCCGATTTGAGTGAAAGGGATAATGGAAGTGATGATATTATTATTTGCCAATATTATCTAAAATCCGAAGGAACTTATTTATAGTGGCTTTCAAATAAAAGTAATGATAAAAGTTGGAGATAAAAATTATATTTTAGAACCGAAAATATGAAAATAATAGATTAGAATGATTGTTATAAAGTTATATTTTTTTTAATCTAAAAAAAATATTATTTTTTTTTTAAACAAAAAAGGTTGATCTACATTTAATGCCTAATACTGAAAAATTAATAATTGTTTAATAAATTAAAGCATTACCTTACAATCTTGAAGGAGGAGAAGGTATTTGTATTATTGATAAAATTATTAGATAATAATAATCGGATGAGGAAGAAGAAGAGGATAAAGAAGAAATGAAAAATTGAATAAAAATATATTAAAAATTTTATATACAAATATAATTACAATTATAAGTTTTTAATAATATATATTAATTATTTTTATAAATTATTATATTTTAAATAAATATTAATAATAAGTTATTTATTAAAAATTATATATATATATATATATATAATAATTTTATTTAGAAAAATTAAATCTAAATCACTTATTATTTATATTAAAGTGTTGTAAAAAATTTAAATTAATAAAAAATAAATAAATATATATATATATATATATATAATTTATATTTTAAATATTTTAAAACTAGTTCTAATAAAAAATAAGTCAAAAATTTATAATTATAATAAATAATAATATTTTTAATTAATAAAACACTATAGAATCAAAAAAATATTAAAAATAAAAATTTATTTATATTTTTTTAATATTTTTATTTATATAAATCAATATTTTATTATTTTTAAACAATCAAAGTGTTTTAAGATATAAATTTAATTATTTTATTTTTTTCTTAAAAAATAATTTTATACTAAAAAAATATATATTTTAAAATCAGAAATAAAAATATTTTTTAATATATATTGTAAATAAAAATTTATATTTACAATAATTTATAATTATATTTTGAAATTTAAAAAAAAATTAGACTAAAAAAATATAAGAAAAAGTATAAAAAAACATAAAATATAAATTTATAAAAAATAAAATATTTTATAAAAAAGTTAAAATCAAATATTAATATTATTATATCTTATAAAAATAAAAAAAAAATTATATATTGAAATTGTAATAATAAAAATAATATAATACATAAAAAAAAATATAATAATATATAATATATATATATAAATATATATATATTTAATTATAATTTTTTATTATAATTTTGTTAACTATATATACAAAAATAATAGAATAATTTATATTTTTATTTATTTATTACAATTTAATTTTTTTTTCAAAATAATTTACATTATTAATTTTTTATAAATTTAATATTTTATAATATATTTGTATATATATATATTTTATTTTTACATTTATTTATTTAATTTTATCTTTTTATAATTTTATATGTTTTATAAGTTAAAATTGGATATATAATCTGTAATTTTTACGGAACCTAATTATACATTTTAAAGTTAGTTTTATATTAAGCTATTTTTTAATTATGCTTTATAAGTAATAAAATTTTCAATAAAAAAGAATATAAAAAGTATTTAGACAATTTAATAAATGATTTAGTAATTTAATTTAAGATTCTTTTAATATTAGTTATATTTCATAAATATGTTTATTATTATTTCTTTTAATATAAACAAAATGAAAATTTTAAATTTGTTAAATTGTATATAAATATTTATATCATATAAAAAAATTATTTATAATTTTTTTTATTAATTATTATAATATCTTCTCATATAATATAAAATATTATAAATAATAGATTGTTTTGAATATTAAATAGAAAAAATTAACTATATTAAATAAATTAAAAAATATTTAAATCTTTTATAATATTATATATATAAATTTAAAAGAATAAAAAAATTATTTAAATATAAAAAATTAAAAATTCTAAAATATACATATATTTATATATAAAGAAATATATTATAATAATTAATTTAAAAATCAATAAGAATTTATTTTAATAATTTGTCTTGTTATTATTATTTTTATACTTAATTAAATGTATAAATATTATTATAGTGATTAAATATTATTTTAATATTTTTCTTCTTTTGTAAATAAATAATATGAATAAATAATGTTCTAAATAATTTTATTTTAAATAATCAAATAATAATTCCATTTTTATTTCCAAAGCTTAAAGATAAATCATAACTTTAATTATTATTATTATTATTATTATTATTATTATTATTATTATTATTATTATAATTATATTATTTATTATATTTATTTTCTTAATTTAAATCTTAATTATTAAATCTTGGCGAAGGAATATCATTATTATTATTATCTTAATTATTATATAGAATAATTAAATCTTTTTTAATTTAAAATTCTTATTTATTGTAATCTATTATTGGTTATTTTTTTTATTAAATTTATTAATAACTATTTTCTATTTTTATTGAATTATTATTTTATTTTTATTTGAATTTCTTAAATTCTATATCATTAATTTTTTTAACTTTTTTTAAAAAAAATTATTTATTAACTTATTTTTATATTTTTATTATAATAATTACAATTTCTTTCATTTTTATAAAAATTATCATTACTAATCGAATGATTTTTTCTTTTTTCAATAATATCTTTCCAAATTTTTTGTTTATAATTGTTTTATTCAAAACTAGGATTTCTCATTTATTTTAAATTTTCTAAACTTAAATTTTTTTACATTTAAGTCTATATATTTTTATAATTTTCATATCTTTATTTATTAATTTCTTATAATTTTTTTAAGTTTTATTCTTATTTTTTATATTAATTTATTTTATCTAATACTTCAGTTGCTTTTTAAGAACAATTTTAATAATAAATACTGTTTTTTATTTATTATATTTATAAATTGTTCTATTTTTTAACATTATTTTCGAATATTTAATTTTATAAAAACTATTAATAAATCTCTTAGTATCTTTTTTTTTCTGGAGAACAGAAATTATTTTTGCTATCATCTTCCTAAAGACTATTCTATTTTCCATAATATTATTTTTATTATTCATATTTATAGTTTCCTTAATTAAATAACTTAATTCGATCATAAAGATATGCAGATTTTTAATCAAAAAGACACTTTTTATCTTTGAAATTTTATTAGACTTTATTTATTTTTGCAAGTTTTTAAATTTTTTGGATTTTATAATTATTTAAAAATCATATTCTTTATTTTAAATTGATTTTTTTATAATTAACTCGTAAATGATTCATAAGCAGTACTATGATTGCTTTTTAATAAATTTTAGGTTGTATATTATTAATTTTATTATAATGTATAATCTACTTATCCATAATTTATTTTATTATTTTATATCATGTTTATTTTGGAATTTATTTCATTTTTTTTTTTTTAAGTTGAGAGAATTTCATTCCCGTTTTCTAATAAATTTATTTATTATTTTATAAATATATTTTTTTTTTTTTTTTTTTTTACTTTAGTTATTATATATAGAATGTTATCTATAATTTAAATAACTCATTTTTAATTTTAGTTTTCTTTTTATTAAAAAAAATAAAATGAAAATTAAATAATTATTTTTTTAAAAATAAAGCAAAATAATAAATACAATTTTTTTTTATAATTTTTTTTATTTTTTATTGATATAAATTTATCCATAAAAAATAAAAAATATTATTTTATATAAAGATATATATAAATATATATAAATATTTATATATTTATATATAAATATATATATATAAATTTATTTATTTTTTTAATATAAAATTATTATTTTTTTAATTTAAATTATATAGTCAAAAAAATAAAAAATACACCAATATTAAAGTTTTTAGAATTTTTATATTTATATGTATTTATTATATTCATAAATTTAATTCTACTCCTACTTCTAAAAAACATTCTTTTACTTATTAAATATCTTCCTCATTAAGAGTTTTTAAAGAATGTTTTAACTTACTGTTTCTATTAAGTATATATTTTAAAGATTCCCTTAATAAATAAGGGAAAGACTCTTTAAATGAAACTAACTAGAACTATTCAGATTTCATAAAAGCTAACTTGTTTTCTAAATCTAATTTTAAATTGGAATTTTTTTCTAATTATTTTTATTATTCTTAAAATACTAGCTAAAGAGTATCTAAATTTTATTATTTTATTGAATTGTTTTCCCTTAACTTTTCATTTTCTTTAATTAATTCCTATAAATATTATATATTTTATCAATATATATATATAAAATATATTTATTTTATATATATTATACTTTTAATTAAATTGATTTTTTTGTTAATTCTTAATTTTATTCAGTTAATTCCATATTTTTTATTTTTAATTCTTCCATATATTTATTTTATGTGGCAATTTTTCTAACGTTTCTTTCCCTTTCTTATTCATTTTATTATTTATACAAATCCAACTTGTTTTTATAATCTTGAATTATTTTTTATTTTTCCATTCTAAATTATTCATATTCTTTTATTTGTGTATCTTAAGAAGAGGCATAACTAGATTCTATTGAATTTCGAGTACTAAAAAAATTATCCATAAAAGTTATTTAATTTTTTAAATTCCTAACTGCAGTAATTACTTCTTAAATTTCCTAATCATTACCCAATCCTGTACTATTATTTGTCAATTTTTTTAATTCATCGATTTCACTTTTTAACCCTATAATATGTATTAAATATATATATATATATATATATATATATATATATATATATATTTATTTATAAAAATATATATATATAATATTATTAAATCTTATTTATATAAACTAAAACCTTATATTTCTTTTTTCTTTTAATTAAGTTCACTTCTTACTTTATATAAATTTTCAGATGCTTCTAAATTTTCCTTTTTATATATTTAAAATAAAAATATAAACAAAAAATCAAAATTATTTAACTTATTTCAATTATTTATTTTTTTCTTTTTTATTTTTTATTTAAAGCTATAGTTATTCGATTTATCCAAAAGAGCTTTTATCATCTTATTCTTAAAACATTTTAGTTTTACTATTTTCTCTTGAAAGTTTTTCCAATTAACTTTTCTATTATTCGATTTCCCTTTATAAATCAAGAGTTAATCTTTCATATTCTTTAATAGAGTTTCTTAATAATTCCGCTTATTCATTAACTTATTTAACTTTGACTTTATTTCTGTTAACTTCCTCATTATAAACTGAGTTCATTTTTTCGAAACATTATTTAAAATACCCAAATATAAAACCAGGAAAAACCTCTGAAAAAACTTTATATTTTCCATTTCCTTTTTAATTAATTAAATAATTTTTTAAAAATCTTTAAAAATCATCAATTTTTTCTTAAAAAGACACATTAATTTAATCAGGATTTTATATATTTGGTAAAGAGAATTAATTCATAAATTTTAACAATACATTTTTACAAGAATTCAAAGAAAGTTCTTTATTTTGTTAAATTTTAATATTAAATTCCGTATTTATCAATTCTTATAAATCTTTTCGAATTTCAATTAATTATTCAGCATCAATAAAGCTTTTTGATCTTTTTTACATTTCTGAAAATACATTATCAACAATAACTCTATGTTATTCTATTAATATTTCTTCATCTATAGGTAATTTTTCAGGTGAAAATGCTTAACTAACATTCTGCAAATATTAACTTCGGGCCTCTTCATGTTCCCTTCTTACTTAACTACTCACAACGGCTTCTAAACTATTCATTATATTCGGAATTCCTCCAGTATTAATTGCTTATAAATATTCCATTACTAAACCCATTAGCATTTTTCCTGTTAAAGTTTTATTCATAATGCTTTTAGCTTTAATTCCTTAAAATACTTTTTTTTCGATATTTGTAACTCCTTCTCTATATAAATGAATAAATAAATAAATAAATAAATAAATAAATAAATAAATAAATAAATAAATAAATATAATTATATATATATATATATATATATATATATATATATATATATAAATATATTACATGAATGCTGGTCTTAATGAATTCCAGGGTTATTTTTCAATCCTCGCTAATTTGTGTTCTTCATCTAAAGGACGTACTAATGCTTCACAATCTCTTATTTAAAAATATTATCTAAATTTATCTCTAATTTCATTTTTTTTAATTATTTCTGAAGTGTTTCCAGGTAATGGTTTTAAGCAATTTTCTAAATAAGCTTTTGGTGTAATTCCTCTTAAATCTAATGAAAAATCTCTTAATATCCAATAAAAAGAAGGAAAAAATTCTCCTAATTTTGCATCTCCGTCTGACATTTTTCTATATTAATATATATTAGATTTTTTAAATATAATTTTTACTAAATGCATATATTTTCACTTAATCTAACAACCAAAGATAAATTTTCAATTGCTGATTCGTCTATATGTCCAAGATTATTATAAATAAACATACTTGCAAGTAATACAGAAATGGAAAAAATTTTCATATCAATTGTTAAATCTCTTTCTTTATTTTTACAAAAAAATAAAAGGATTTTTTTTTTCATGAAATAATTTTTATTTACAAATTGAATTTAACCCTTCTGTATCTAAAATTATCATATCAGTAGTTTCATTTAATTTTACAGGTTTATTCCAAACCCAAATGCCTTTTGTGCAAGGATTTGTACTTGGACCAATTGCGAAACCATCCATTCTATTTATTATTTATTTTATAAATAATTTTTTATATATTTTTTACTATTTTAAAAATCGATTTGCTAAAAAAGATTTTCCTGTTCTTTATGGACCGGCTATTACTAATACTGCAATCTTTTTTATTTAAATATATATATATATATATATATATATATATATATATATATATATATATATATATTTATTTTAAATTATATTAGTTTTTTAAATACATTTCTATCACCAATTTATTGTAATAATTATATTGCTTCAGGTGTTATGTTAAATTAATAATTTTTATTGTTTAATTCGTCTTTTGTTTCTGTAATATCTATAAAAAGTACTGGTTAACCTGAATTTTTCATTTGTTAATTTTTATGTTAAATAATATATATTATTTTATTTTTATAAGGTGTATTTTATAATTAAAATATATATTATTTTATTTATAAATAATATATATATTTATTTTTGTGTTTATAATATAATTAAATAATAAAATATTTATTTATAATAATATATATTATATTATTATATTATTCTTTTTTTATTTAAAATATATATTTATTTTAAGCTATATTTAAAATTTAAATACAATATAATGATAATAAATAAATATTAATTATTATTAATCTCAATCTAATTTTTTTTTTTTTTTCTTATTTAAAATACAAAAAAAATATTTAAATAAAAAAACTAAAAACAAAACTATATATTTTTATAAAAAAAAATAAAAAAATTTAAACCTCAATAATTAAAAATGGATATTAAAGTATCAAAGCCTAAATTCTATGCAGATGCTAATATAAGAAAAGGTTCAAATTTTTACGATTATGAAAACATTGATATAAATTGGGGGTATATAAATAATTATTTTATAAAAATAAGGTAATAAAAAAATATAAATAGTGAACAAAATAATTATGAAATAATAAGAAAGCTTGGAAGAGGTAAATATTCAGAAGTATATGAAGCTATAAATACTTTAATTAATAAACAATGTGTAATAAAAGTATTAAAACCAAGTAATATATAAAAAAATTAAAGCTATAATAAAAAAAACAAATATTCCAAAAAAAAAAAAAAAAAAAAAAGTAAGAAAAAAAAAATTAAAAGAGAAATATCAGTCTTATAAAAAATAGGAGGAAATATAAATGTTATTAGTCTTTAAGATATAGTAAGGGACCCAGCATCTAAAACAACAAGCTTAGTAAATAAATTATAATTAAAAATAATATATTTATTTTATTTTTTACATAAATTATAGGTATTCGAATATATAAATAATATTGATTATAGAACACTTTATCCAACTTTATCTGATATGGATGTTAGATATTATACATATTAAATTTTAAAAGTATAAATCTATTACTATTTTATATAATTAATGGATTTTATTTTATTTTTAAATAAAAAAAAAAGTGTTTAGATTATGCACATAGTTAAGGAATAATGCACAGAGATATTAAACCTCATAATATAATGATAGATCATGAAAAAAGACTATTAAGAATTATAGATTGGGGTTTAGCAGAATATTATTTTCCAGGAAAAGATTATAATGTAAATAAAACAAAAAAATATTTAATAATATAAAAATTAAAAAGGTAAGAGTATCTTCAAGATATTTTAAAGGGCCTGAATTACTTGTAGATTATTAATATTATGATTATAGTTTGGATATATGGAGTCTAGGGGCTATGTTCGCAGGAATAATATTCAAAAAAGAACCATTTTTCTAAGGAAATGATAATTATGATCAATTAGAAAAAATAACAAGAGTATTGGGTACTAATGAACTTTTCGAATATTTGTCTATTTATAAATTAACTTTAGATAAAAAATATGAAGGAATATTAGGAAAAAACCCTAAAAAACAATTGAATAAATTCGTTAATAATGAAAATAAAAATTTATCTAATAATGAAGCAATAGATTTATTATCAAAAATGCTTTTATATAATCATGTAAAAATTAAAATAATAAATTTAAAAATAAAAATAAAATTTTCAAATTAATAAAAGAATATTAATATTTATATAAATATATAATATAAAATATAATTATATATTTATATATATATATATATATATATATATACATATATACAAATATACATATATTCATATTTACATATTTACATATAAATATTTTTTTATATATTATTTTTTATAACATAAGGCTGAAAGAATAACTGCTAAAGAAGCCATGTTACATCCTTACTTTTAACCTATTTTATCCATTAATGATAATTGATTATTAATATATTTTATAAAAATATAGTATGAATTTTTATTTTTATGTTAGGAAATTAATTATTTTTCTTCTGCATTTTTTTTATATAAATTTAAATTTAAAATTTTTAATACTTATTGTATATGTATTATATAAAAAACATATTTTTATATTAAATTTATTTAAATATTAAGAAAATATTAATAATTATTATTTATTTATATTTTGTAAAAAAATGTAATTAATATTTATTTTATATTTTTATTTTTTTTAAGATATCAATATTTGATGTAATTATTATTATTATAAAATAATTCAAATTAAAATTATTTTAACAATTATTTAGAATATCATATTATTTTTATATTAATTAATTATCATACCATTATTAATATTTTATTTAATATAATTCCTATATTTATATTATTTTCCTTATCATTTTATTTTTTTTGTCTTTATTAACCATTTAATTAGTTTTAATGAAATTACTATATCTATTTGATTTTTAATTTTTTTTAATTTTATTGACTAATATCTATTTTCAAATAGAGCATTTACATTATTTTCATTTATTTTCTATTAATTAGTTCAAAATAATTTAATATAAATATATAATTTATTTATTAATAATATATATATATTTTTTTTATATATAACTTCATCTATATCATTTTCCTAAACTTTATTTTATATTATATTTATTATTTTTTTTATTTATTTATTTTAAGAAGAATTTACTTTAACTAATAAATAATTATATTGTTTGTAAATACTATTAAAAAATACATAAGTTATAAAATAAGATTATATACTTAAATTATTTATTTGTAATTAAATTTTTTTTTTCATAATCTAAATTAAACTTATTAAAATAATAAATGTTTTAATAATTAATTTGAATAATATTTTATATATAAATATATATTTATTAATATTAATAAAAATATTATTTTAATTTTTATTATATTTATATTTTTTATTTTAATTTAATTTTTTAATAAATATTTTTTTTACTTTAAACTATATTTAAATTGATTTTCATTTAATATTTATTTATAAATTTTAATAATTTTTTTTTCAGATATTATTATATTATTTATTATTTATATATAATTTTTTAATTATTTTATTTTATTTTTTATATTTTTATATTTCTATAATTATGCTACTTACTTAAATTTTTTTGTAATTTTGTTTAAAGTAATGAATAAATAAAATTTTTCATTGTTCTTTTATATTAATATTAAAAATTATAGTTACTATTATTACAATAAAATATTATTATATATTAAATATTTAAATAAATATTAAA
>NW_004086000.1:0-140092 GCF_000220395.1 Ichthyophthirius multifiliis
TTATTATATAAATATTTATTGTTTTACTATTTATTGTTTTTCTTTATAAAAATGAATGGAGTATAGTATTAGGTGATAAAAAAAATCATGAAATAAAATTCCATCCTAATTAAATTTTATATTTCACCATTTTTGCTATTTTAAATATGCCTTTAAATTATAAAAAAATGATATAAATATCTAAAATAATATTATTAACTTAAAAGAATTAATTAATTATAATATCTTTAATAATATTACCTATAATATATAAATATACGTAAATATATATAAATATATATTAATATATAATTTTATTTACATATTTTTTTTTTTATATATTTTTAATTTTTTTAATTATTAATTTATATTTTCTTTGTTTTCTTTTTTTTTTATGATTTTTTTTTATTCTTTAATTCATATTCAATAAAATAATTTTTTTATTTTAATTTTTATTATATATATAATATTAATAAATAATAGTTATGCTCATCCTTTTATTTTATCTGATAATAGACACTATATATTTTATATATGGAAGAATTTTTTCAAAAAATATTAATATTTTTAATATTTTATGATTCCTTTATATAGTTTTTCGTTTATTTTTATAATATACCTATTTTAAAAAGGATTTTCTTTGTTCAAAATTAGTATTCTCTTTATTTTTTCTTGTTTAATTTTATTTCCTGCTGGACTTATTGAATTTAGGTATTATAGTATTAATGTTTTTTTTTAGTCTTTGAATTAAGCAAAGATGAAAATGAATATATTATAGATATTAACAAATAAAATATATAGATAAATATATTAGTATAAATAATTGTTAATATAGCTTTATTTTATATTTTTATCTGGAGAACATTTGTATATGAAAAAGATTAAATTGGAAGATTTATGTTTTGAAAAATATAATCTGTGTATTTTTTTAAATTTATAAAGAATATAATTTTTTTTTTATAAAAAT
This sequence comes from Ichthyophthirius multifiliis, assembly GCF_000220395.1. Taxonomy (NCBI): domain Eukaryota; phylum Ciliophora; class Oligohymenophorea; order Hymenostomatida; genus Ichthyophthirius; species Ichthyophthirius multifiliis. The sequence continues at coordinate 947 of NW_004086000.1, forward strand.
AAAAAAAAAGCTTATGTTCATTTTATATATAATAAAATTCAAAATTTAAAATATTAATTAATATAATTATTTTATAACTAATTAACAAAATATAAATAACATTAAAAAAATTATCAAAAATTATTTATTTGGGATATTTCTATAATTTCATAACTATAAATAGTTGCTTGCTCAAGTTATTATTATTTTCAATTATTTATTCATAGTTTTATAATAATTAATTTAAAGAAATTGTTATATTTTAAATAGTACTTTAATATTATAAGTTTTATAAAGGAACATATCTTTGATTTTTACTATTTTAATTACCTTTCTATTTTTTTAAACTATTTCTTTTAAAAAAATAACAATTTCTAAATTCATTAAATTATATTGTAGTGGATATTAAAAAAAATCCTAATTATAAATCACAATAATTACAATGTAAATCTTAATAAGCACAATTTATAAAAGGTTTGCTTAAAAAAATTTTAAATTCTTTTTTTAATATTTTTTGATCCAAATATTTATTTATTTCAATATTTTCTTTTATAAGAATATATTATTCTTTTTATTCAAATAATTCGACATATTATATTTATTAATTTTTTTATATTAAAATATCAGTATTTTTGTTAGAACTATATTTACATTTACAGGATAAATTAAACATTAAATAAAAATAGAGAAAATAAATATTTTTTAAAATAATAATAAAATAAAACAATAAAAATATAAATAAATATATATAAATATATATATATATATATATATATATATACATATTTATATATTTTTATTTTCATTATTTCCAATCTAATTTTGTAATTATATATTTTTTAGCTATATTATTTTTTTATTAAACTAAATTATTATTAGAATTTTCTTTTTTATTTTAAAGTATTGCTTTTCTCTTTTATATTATTTAATTTTCATTTTTCGCATACATTCTATCTTATTAACTGTTTAAAAAATATTAAATTTTAGTTCTTTTTCCAATATTTTTGATTTAAAGTATATTTTTGTTTAAAAAAGTTACTATTTTTGAAAAATATTCAATTTCAAATCCTATTTCAGTAATAAAAGAGTTTAAAATTTTCATTAAAAAAATAAAAATATCCTATTCTTGATTATCTTCTTAATCTTCTTCAGAATAATTATTTAAGTTATTTTCTAGCAAACATTATAAAGTTATAAAAAAGTTTTTTTGAATAACTAAAGTTTTAAAGCTTTCTAAAAAACCGCCTTCTATTACACACTAAATGTTTTTTGAGAACGAAATTAATGTTTCTTTGACAATTTAAAAGTTCTAATTGTTAAAATAAAGCACTTCGCATGATAAATCAAAGTAAATGAGCTATGTTTTTTAAATATTTTATGTATTTTTGGAATTTTAGATGTAGTGTAATACTTAAGTAACTGTTTATAATGCTAAAATAAAAACAGATTAAGGTATTTTTTATTTTTATGTATTGATTATATTAATAAATTGTATAAAATATGTAATATTAGTTAAATTTTCGGTCATAAAATTATTAATAATCATAGTATAGACTATTAGTATATTCTAAAAATGTATATTTAAAGAAAATAGTTAATTTAGGTTTTAAAGGAAAAGATCAGAGAATAAATTGGTTGAATTTTACTTTATTAAATGCTCTATTATTTTAAAAAAAGAATAGGAAATATTTTCTTTTAAATTAATTTCTTTTTCTTTATTATTTTATTAGATTTAAGCTTTATTTTTTAATATATAGGAAATTATTTATTCTAATGTTAACATTTTTAAATTATCTTAAGAAATAATTATTAAAAATTTTTCATATTTTTATTAATCATTTTCATTATGATTTATTTCATATACTAATTATTTTAAATGAATTTCTAAAGTTTCAATAAAAATATTGTTTTTGGAAAGTTCAATCATTTCAGGTCTTATTTATATAGAAATGTCAAAAAATATCTTAAAAGCATAATTAGTTATTTCTAAATTATCTGAATATATATATAAAAAAGATAGGGATATTTTCAAAGCCAAAGGCGCTATTAATTAATAAAGAGAAAACTAAGAATAAATAAATAATTCATGAAGTTCTTTTAATATCATTATTATTTAATTCTCACTAGATGAATTTAGAAGTAATATAGCCATTTCATCAAATGTGTTTTTACGAAAATCTAAATTCAATTGTTATTATTAATTTTATTTGTTTATTTAGTTGGGAAATTTAAATTTAAATTCTCGTTTTGAAATAACTAATTATTTTTTTAAATAAATTTTGTAAAAATAAATAAAAATATAAAAATTATATATATATTAATATATATAATTAATTTATATATATATATTTATAAATAAATTTTTAAAATAGAAAAATAAAATAAATTATATATTAATTAATTAATAATTATAATAATTATATTTTATAATAATGTTTTAGTTAATATTTATAAATATTAATTAATTTTATTATATGATTTTATATTAATATCTATAAATATTTAATATTAAATTAATATTTTTTTTTAATTTTTATTTATTTTAAAAATATATCATATTAATTTTATATTTATTTAAATATTTTTTTTATTTAATTTTTTAATATTTTTTTTTTAAATTTTTTTAAAAAAATATTATATAAAATATATATATAATATTTTTTTTTTTTTTATTATATATTAGTTTTATATAAAAATATATTTTATTTTTATATTTGGTTTTTTTTTATATTTTTTTTTTTATTTATATTTTTTATATTAATTATATATTTTATATATATATAGTTTTTTTTTAATTTTTTTTTTTTAAAATTAATTATATTATTTTTTTATAATTATATTTAATTCAATTTTAATTTAGTATTAATTATATATATATATATATATATGTAATTTTTATATTTTTATTACATATTTATATTTATATTTTTATTTATTTTTTTATATAAAATACTATTTATAAAAATCTATCATTTTTAATATATTTTTATAATTCTTATTATTTTATTTAAATATAATATTAATTTATTTTAATTTTTTTTTAATATATATATTTTTATATTTGAGTAATTTTTATTTTATTTATTATTATTATTTTTTTTATTTTTTTTTATTTTTTTTTATTTTTTTTTATTTTTTTTCCCCAACTTATATATATATATATATATATATATTTATATATGTTTACTTTATGTCTATAGATATGATTATTTATTAAAATAATTTTCATTGGTAGTTTAATTTAATTGCATTTTATTTTAAATATCTGTTTCTTTTTCTGCAAAAGTTCTTATTGGAAATACTTTTTCAGCTAAGTTTTATATTTATCCATTTAAAGTAATCATAAAAGAGTAAAAGATACAACTATATTTTATATATTTGATTCTTTTTTATATATTACATCAAATTTTTAATTAAATTCTATTTTTATTATTTCTGGTAAAATATTTTAATTTTCTCAGAACAAAATTCACTTACAATTTAATTCGAAAAATCTTCTTTATATAATATCGTTTTCGCTTAAAAATAAATATAAATTTCCTCGTTTTCCTATATTTATTTTAATTCGAAATCTTCCAAAGATTAAACACAAATGAAGATTTTCATCCAATTAATTTCTTGGAATTATATATGACCTAAAAGTCCTATATTTTCTCTATTTATATTACCTAAAAACTATTTTAATATATCATTTTGGACATAGATAGATGGATAAAATTATATAAAAAATGGTAAAAATGTATCCTTTTATTAAAAAGGTAAAAGACTATCAAAAAAGAAAAATTTAGACTAACAAATAATAATCTAATTATTATTATTATTATTATTTTATTTAAAAATCAACTCGAATTTACATTTATCATAAAAATGATAGACTAAGAAATCCATAAATTAAATTATTCATTATCCCCTTTCACAATTCCAAACTGGTCGATAATATTGGAATATTTGGTTTAATATTTACTCTTATTTTTAATATTAATTATACATTTTCTAATTCCAAAAATCCTTTTTTTTTTAATAATAAGGGCTTTGTCTATTCATTGCTTTTTTCTTCAATAATTATTAGTCTGTGTAATTTTAATGTAATTTTACCTAAAAAAGACTCCTAAAAAGACTGATTAGATAAACTTAGATTACAAAATAATTTCTAATTTGCTGGCTTTGTTAAAATTATTAAATTTTATGTTTTTTATATATTTTATTATTATATGTAGGGTAGTTCGGCTGTTTCTGTTATTTTTTAATTATTTTTGTTCATATATGTAAATTAAACAACTGTTTTGGGAGATAGAAGGTCTAATGGGATGTATATGGATAAAGGTTCGTTTAAATAGAGTTCGTTTTCGTTGATTATTTTGTACTCTTTTTTCGTAAATTTAGTGTTTATGTATTATTTAGTAGAAGGTAGGTATAAAGAAATTTTAAAGGAAGATTTCTGCTTAAAATTAGATGATAACAAAAAAGAAAGTCCTTTTTTAAATTCAAATTTAACCATTTGTTTAAATATAGAAAGGTCTTTTGGTTCCAAGTTTATTTAATTTTGGTTCTAGAATTGGCTTTTGATATATGTTAAGGGGATTTCGGGGGAGAATTAAGTTAATAATTTAGTCGAGAAGGAGATCGGGGAATTATTTTGGTCAATATAGGTAATTTCTGAAAGGGAAAAGGACTAAAAGATATCAATATTATTTTATATTTAATTTGTTTTTGTTTATAAAGCTTACTCTTAATTTTACTGGAAAAAGACTTTTTTGGAAATATTTGTTATATTGTAATTTAAAAGGAGAGAAAAAGAAGGTTAAGATATTTCATTTTAAAAATTGAGTATTTATGAATTTATTTTGAGTATATTTTTGGTGTGTTTTTTTTTTTTTTATAGTATTATTTTTTATAAAGGTATAGTTTGGAATGAAATCAGAGTATTTTTTAGGTAAAAAAGGACACAAAAAAAGTAAAAAAAAGGCTATTTTTATGGAATTTAAATAGAGAGAATAAACGGCGTTTTTTAAAGGGAAATTTTTTGTGAATTTTCAATTTGAAACTCATTCAAAAAAACCTGTTTATTTTTATATGAATTTTCTTCGGGTTTTTTAGTCAATTTTATTTTCGAGAATATCTCTTCGCATTCAGTATTTGATAAAATTTTAAATTCGAAAAAAAAAAATTCACTTTTTTAGAAAAAATCAATATTTTCGACTATTATATTACTTATATTGAGTTAAAAAAGGGTTTCTTCTTGTGTATTTTTTAGTCGACTTTTTTCATAAAGGTCTAATTTGTAGTTTAGTATATAATTTTAGGTTACATTTTTTGTATTCTCAAGTGCCTATATGATTTAAAGCTGATTTATATCCTAATCGAATATTTTTAATTAATAATTATCTAGTTTAGTTATTTATTATTATTATTATTTTAGCATTTCATTTATTTCATTGTATTATTTAAGAACAGTGAGTTTAATTTCAGTGTTATTTTCTAAAAGAAAAGTATCGAAAAAAAATGCTTTTTAATCTTTGAAATATTTTGTAGTTGAACAATGTTAAAAATCTTTGATTTAATTAGAAAACTATAATTCTTTTAAACATATTTATTAGGAAAAACAACTTTTTTCATTATTTATTTATTATTATTTTATATTATTTATTCTTATTTTTATTATTTTTTCAACTTTTTCATCTATTTATATGTTATTTTCTTCTATTTATTATATGTTTTCTTCTTCTTAAAATTCAAGTATTTTCGGCTAATAGAGTTATAAATTTAATTTAAAAATTAAAGAATAATCTTCTTTATTTTATGGAAAATATTATGAATTTTAACTATCTAAAGATATAGAAAATGCTAATTATTTATTATTATTAAAAAAATAAGGATAAAGATCATAAAAAAAGAGATGCTTTTTAAATAAAAGTATAGTATTTTATTCATTTATATCTTCTAAATTTAAAACACTCCTATCTTTAATTTACATAAACTATATTTCTAGAAAATCATCATGTTTTATTTATTAAAAAATAGTATTTTATTAACTATTATTCACTATTTTAGCCATTTTGACATTATTTTAATTCATATTAGAATCTTCAAATCTCATATATTTAACTAAACTAGGACATAATAGTTGTTTTTCTAATAAAAAAACATTCTAGACATCTTCTAGGGACTTAATTTCGGCAAAAAAAGTATAAAAATGTGCATTTTTTTGACCTATTTTTATGACATATTTTTGTGTATTTTTTAAAAGTTGATTTTAGTTTTCATTTTCGTTTTCATATTCGAATTTGCAAATTTAAATTGGTAAAAAATTCCAGAAGAAGATTTTATCTTTTTCGAAATTAAAAATATTAATTTTTAATAAAATTTTAATCCAAAAATTTTAATTTTAAGCCGATACTTATAAACAGTCTAAAAAAATTAAATTTTCGCAAAAATTTCTAAACTGGAATTTTTTGCTATTAAAAACACCAGAAAAATAAGTGTTTTTCTACTCTATACTTAACTCTATGAAAATATCGCAATCTTCCTCTTATTATATTATTAAAAAATCCTCCATATATATATTATTTAACATCCCTGTATTATCTATTTTCTATTTTAACCCTTAATATTTCTTCTATAGGCTTCTTATTTTTATTTATACCTCCATATTGGCAAAAGAAACTGGAAAACTGGCATTTAGAGTACTTATTTTCAACATTTTTCCCATTTCTGGCATTATGGGATTTCCTATGGGAATTTTTTATAAAGCAGAGTGTTCATTATGGGGCATATATTCGATATATATGGAAATTATTCCATTAATTTTATTATTTAATTTATTTGTGTCAATGTCTATAATCGAGGATTTTTTGAGATCGGGGAAGGCTAGTATCGAAAGAGGTAGGTTTTTTTAAAAAAGAAGTGTTTTTTCAGAATAAAATTAAAAAATAAGGACATCGTGAATATTTTCTGTATTAAAAATAATTTTTTGCTTAAATAAGAAATCGTTTGAGTTTTAGAGAAAATCTTAATTTGTTTATTAAATTTATGAATTAATGGAAAAAACACAGGAAGGGTTTTTAATTTATTAATTTAAGTAAAAAAGGCCTTCTCCTTTAATTTAATTTATGAATAAAAAGCCTTCATTTTATTCTATAAAAAAAGACTGGTTTTATATATAATTAATCTCTAAACTAGCATTTTAACAAATTTCATTAAAATAATTTTCAGCAGAAACAGATTTCTATATAAGTATTTATTTCATATATGTTCTATATTATTACTAAAGAATTATATTTTTTTATATATATGAGTATTCTTTTCTTAAATAAGTGTTATTTTATAATAATTGAACAGGACTTATTTTAAATGAAAACAAACATGAATTTTATTAGTCTTTATCGTTATTTATATATATATCGTAGAAATCAATTGTTAATTCGTCGTTTTGTTATTTATCTTCTTCTTCTGATTTTATATGAGTTATTATATTTTAAAAGCCTTCTATTTACAAAAGGAATTAATTAGTACATATATTAGATATATATTGCAGGTTTTTATAAGATATTTTAGCATAAATGCTTATTTTTCCTATGTCTGAGACGTTTATTCCTGTAAGCTTTAATTTAGAGATTGTTGTTTATAATTTTTTAAAGGTTTTTTATTATTTTTTTATATGTTTTATTGATTTTTGTTTGTTTATTCTTTGCTTTAGTTATCTATTAGCTTTGTTTAATAATTGGTTCTTTCATTTTCGACTTCTTCTTCATCTAAATTATTGGTTTCTATTTAGTCTTAGAACTTTATTTTTTTATTTTTAGACCATTTACTATTATATATTTTGTTATTTTTATTCTTTTTTTTAAAAAAATAAAAATACTCTTCGGCTCTATATGTTAATAATAAATGCAGTTTTGTAGAAAATTAGTTTGTTGTAAATATTACTTCATGACTAGAAAAAAATTCTATTTAATCGTTTTTATTTTCTTTCCATTCTACTTCTGCAAAGTTTATTGTTTATGATTAATTAGCCTTTTTTTATTAAAAAAAATAAATATGTTATAAATATATAAATGCAATTATAATTTATTATTATATATTTATATAAAGTAAATTATTTCATATATATATTTACATTTTGTAAAGCATGTTTTTTAGTATTTTATTTATATTCAACTAATGAAATATTCGCATATATATTAATTTCAATATAGTCTAAAATATTATTGGTTTTACAAACAAATACAGGCCCAGAATTATCAAATTAGAATTTTTTATCACCAGTAAGAATTTCATAAAAGCATTTTTTTAGTTTTTAATTCTCTATTTTTTAAATTTTAATACTAACAATTCCTTAGTATTTTTAAGTAAAAAAATTATTTAAAAAAACCAATTACATAAAAAGACTTCCTTTTTTTTAATTTAAATCAACTTCGTCATGAAATGTTTAATTTATACACGTAGGTTTATTAACTATAAGTTCTTATATTTCCAATTATAAATCGATAATGCCACCTATAATATCTTCAGTATTTGAAATTATATTTTTTAGAACAAAAGACAAAATTCTTCGTTATAAATTGCTTGTATCGACTAAAAATTTATAATTAATTTAAGTATTTGCAGATTAAAAAGATTTAGTTGATTTTTATATTGGTTCTAAATAAATATAACCTTCTTTTACATTTTTAAAGGCAAAAAGATCTATTTTAAATAAAATATAACTATATATATATATATAAATATATATATATACCTTATCCACTTAAAATATTAATTTTAAGAACTCCTTTATAATTTAATTAATTTGCATATTTAATATTTGGATTCATTATTATTTTATTATCTTAATTAAAAAACTCAAATTAAACTTTTAAATTACCATTTTATTAAAGCCAATCTTTAGACATTAATTATATTTCTTCTGATGCTTTTTATTTTGTTATTATATCTATTAGCCTATATTTTTATTAAGCCGCTAATGTATCATTAAATAAATTATTTTTTTCGAATATACATATATATAATGATTCGGATTCGCTTAGATCTTTTATTGGAAATGAAAAATTACTATTCCATGTTAATTATTCCGAATTTTCACAAATATCAGTTCTAAATAAAGAACCTGCAATTACTAATTATCTTTATTTAATATTTTATTATTATTAAAGTTTTTTTTTTTTTATATATTTTTATATGATTTTTTTGTTTTATACACATATGGGTATGGCTTTCCAAAAAGGGAATTAAATATTATTTTTGAACCTTCTTATACTTAAAAACTAAGAATTCCATTCGGAAGGGATTATTATGACATTTTTTATGGTTTATTTTTGTTTTGATTTGTTTTTTTTTTTAAAAAAAAAGTAATTTAAAATATTTTATATATAAAATTAATTATTTAATATATATTTTTTATTTATTTATTAATTAATAAAAATACGTATATATATATATAAATTAGATTTACATATTTTTTATAAATTTCCAAATTTATTTATACTTATATAAATGAATTTTTTTAATTACATTATTATCCTTATTTAAATGTAAATAATTAAATATTTAATATATAAAAATCTATATTATATATTATATTTACATATTATAATTTTTTATAAATCTTTAAATATTTTTTTTTTTTTAAATAATAAATTTATATGAAATAATTTACTTTTATTATTTTAATTTTGAATAATATATTTAATTTATAATAGTTTAGTTTTATTTTTTAACAAAAATATTTAAACTTATTATGTTTATATGAATTTATAAAAATAAAATAAAAAATATAACTATAATCTTTTAATATTAAAATATATTTCTAATATAATTTTTTTTATAATAAAAATTTAATAAGATATAAATAATAAAAATATATTAATATACAAAAAATATTGGATATAAAAAATATATATTTATATATATAAACAATTTTATATATATATATTTAAATATTTCATAAATTATAATTTACTTTAAATAAAATATTTCTTTATTATAATTATTTAATTAAAATATAAAAAATATTCAAAATGAAAGAATTTAGTAAAATTAATCATCTATTTAAAATAAAAAGCAATTCTTTAAAAATAATAATAATATCAATATAAATATCAAGAGCAGCAATTATATAATCATCCATTGTATATTTAATTGATTTTTCACATGTAAGTCTTTAAATATCAAATATCAAATAAAGCAAAAAAAGTCCAATAATAGCTAAACTAGCAATAATTTAAGCAATATTACTATTTCTTCCATTTGTAAAAATTAAAATAACTATAACAGCAATTGGAAGATAGAAAAAAATCGATATTTTAATCGTAATATCGTACTTAGTGAAAAAAGCATAAAGAGTCAAAAGCAAGACTATCAAAGTAGTTAGTCCTGCGGTTAATAAAACTATATATGGTTCAACTATTCCACATACATAGCTTAATAAATAGCTTTCTGAGAGTGTAAAAATAAAGAGGAGGATGTAGTTTTTGGGTACTTATTTACAATGATTTCGATAACAGTAAAGTATGAATAATATTACTAAATTTGAAAATATACATATACTTAAAATCCATTTATTATCTTTTTGGAAATCCCTGTATTTTTCTTGAGATACAGCTAATGCTATTATAGACATTGTAATTAATAATTAAGTAAATATTATTCCTAATACTTTTCTTATAAATGCTCTTCGAATATTATTATCTGAAAAAATAGATGTTATTTCTGATAACTTAGGAGAATTCTCTATATCTATATTATTATTATTATTTTGACTTTATGTTTTTATGTTCTATTTTTTTCTTAATTTTAATTGTATTTTAAGTTTGTTTTTAGTTTAATGTTGGAGGATTTTATAAATTATTTTCTTCGTTTTATTTGATTTTAGATACTGGAGAATTCGAATATCGATCTTAAGCGTAGGCATTTTCGAAGTCGTTTAAGTTTATTTTATCGTCTAGTTTTATAATTATCTTATTTAATTAGTTTTTTTAAGTAATTTCGATTAGATTTTAGAGCTTCGGATATTGTAGTAGTTTGTTAAGTTATGGTATTACTGTAATTTGAGGGGTTTATAATCATATTTTTTTATTTTTATTATTATTAGTATATAATTTAAAACTTAATTTCTATATTATTTTTATAATTATTATAATTTATATATTTTAATTTTATTTTTCATATTTTTTTTTTTTTTTTATTAATTTATTGAAATAGAATTTTTAATATTAAACTTTTTTTAATTTATATTTTTTTTTATGCTCTTTGTTAATAAAATTAGAAATTATATAAATTATTTTATATAATTTATTTTTATTAATAAAATTATATAATGTATATGATTAATGATTAATAAATTAGTTAATGCATATAAAAATAAAAATAAAAAAATTTGACAAATTAATTTTTTAAAATATATAAAAAAAAAAAATTATTGTCAAAAATCTTTTTTTTAAGTTTTTTAAGTTTTATTATTTTTTAAAAATATTTAAAAGTAATATAGATTATTATATTTATTTCTTTAAGAATTTACTTTGTTAAAGTATATAAATTATATTAAAAATCAAATTAAAAAAATAAAATCCATAATTATTATTAATAATTTACATTTTTTTCAACAATTTATTTATTCTCTTATATTTATCTAAATTAATTAATAAAAGATATAAGCCAAATATAAATAAATTTTAAATAATTAAAAATCATAATTATTTTAAAAAATTCTATTTTAAATTTTTATACAAAAAAAAAAAAAAATTGATAAAATAGTATAAGAAAATAAAATCCATAATTATTATTAATAATTTACATTTTTTTCAACAATTTTATTAATAAAAATAATTTTATTCTCTTATATTAAAAAATATCTTTTAAAATATATTTTTTTTTATTAATTAATAAAAGATATAAGCCAAATATAAATAAATTTTTAAATAATTAAAAAATTCATAATTATTTTAAAAAATAAAAAATCTATTTTATTAATTTTTATTTTCAATAAAAAAATATAAATTTGATAAAATAGTATAAGTATTAAATATAAAAATTTATATTAAAAAAATATATGTATAAAAAATTTATATATAGAAATATAAAATAAAAACAGAAATATATATATATATATATATATATTTATATATATATTTATATATTAATACATATATAATAAGCATTAAAATAATTATTATTTAATTTAATATTAAATATAAAAATATATAAATAATATATAAAATAAATCTTCATTAAAATATATTTTCAAAATAAAAATAAATTAAAATTAATATTTATATGTCATTTCTTGATAGTAATTAACGCATTTAAATTTCATCCAATTTATAAAATGATTTTATGGATAATAAAGATTAAGATGAATTATATGGTTTTGAAGAGCCAGTAGATGATTATAGTTCTCTTTTCGAAATAAAAAATGTCGTTTTATATAATTTTTAACTTCCAATAATGTTTTTGAGTTTATCTCGTAAAACCATAATAGCAATAACCGAAGAAAATTAATTAATAAGATGGAAATTCGACGTGTATTATTTTATTTATTTTTTACCTAAAAAGAAATAATAAAAATAATTAAAATAGAGGATTAAGTGTATATGAGCAATTAAAAATTCCTAAAATAAAGGACGATAGATCTTTAGGAGGAAAAATAGCAAATGTAGGTGGTAAAATAATACCTTTTGGAATGTTAAAAAAGATGCAAGACGATCGAAAAGAAGAAAAAATAAAATAAAAATAAATAGAAAAAATATTCCAAGATACAGAAGGTAATCATTGTATTATTACAAATAATTACGGCGATAATTATTATTTACATTACGATTCTACAGAAGTTATACATATGGCTGAATTTAAATAAATTATTATGAGAGCTATTAGCTTTGATGATCGTTATTAATAATAAAATCAGTTTTTTTTTAAAAATATATATTTTTATATATATATATATATATATATATATATTATATAATTATTTTTATTTTTATTTATTTTATATATATAAATAATATAAATAGATTTTAAAGCAAATATTTTTTATGCGGAAATGAAAAAAATGAAATTTATAGTTCATAAATAATATATAATGAGACTTTGAAAATATTTTAAGATACAAAAGCTGAATTAGTTTTAAAAATCGATTCTGGAAAAAGGGATAGCATCTAAAATATAAAAATAATTAATATTAAATATGAAAGGGAAACCTAAGCAACTATGATATTTATATGTACAGGAATGTAAATTTATTTTTTATTCTAATCAGTTTAAGGTTTAGGAAAATAAATTGTTTTAGATGACCTTTTACTTTCTTATAATAATAATAAAATATTAAACAATGGAACTCCAACACATTCCGGTCATTAATGTTTTATTGATGTCAGTTTTGATTATAATGAATAAAGAGCCAAAAGTCTTATTTATACTAATGGAAATAATTTATCATATTATACGTTCCCTGAAGAAATGAAAATTGATGAAAACTTTCATAGAAACATAAAGTTTTTTAAATTTGCAAAATAACCAAATTAAAAATAAGATGTAAAATTAGAAAGTTCTCCTTTAGGAATAGGAATCACACTTTTCCATTATGTTATTTTAAATAGTGATTCAGTAACAGTTATGTCTTAAATTACAGAATAAGTAGTATTTTATAAAGATTTATCTTAAATGGGTTAAGTTTTAGGAATAATTAATGACATGTAAATAGTATAAAAATTTAATATGATATATATATATATATATATATATATATATATATATATATATATATATATATATACATAAATTAAATATATATTTAATTTTAAATATAATTAGGGAAAACAATTCATTTTGGATTTATTCAAAAAAATAAATAATAAAATTATGTATAAATGACGAACTTAAAGAAGCTTGGAGAATGTATTTATATTAAGGAGATTTCCAAACTGCTTATAATATATGTAAAAAAGATAGAAATGAATATTTAGGGATGGTTAGCATTAAATATGGTGATTAGCTTTTCGAATAAAATAATTATATTAGAGCTGCTGAGGTATATTTTGATAGTAGTTTAAGTTTAGAGGATATTTTTGTGAAATTTTAGAAAAATGATATTAGAGTAAAGGATGGATTATATACCTATATAAATCTTTACATGGTAAAATTTTAATTATAAATGGAGAAGTTTCATTAAAGTGTACTTTTAAGTTGGATATTAGAATATTGGGTACATAAATTAGTGTTCATACAATAGAAATGTAAAATGGATATGACAAATAAAAGTATTAATCCTTAACAATTAAAAGAAAATTTTTAAAATAGATAATAAGAAATAAGGGATGTGTAGAAAGACCTGAATATTTTTATTGGATAATAAATAGATTTAATAGATGAGAATTATATATATGAAATATTAAACTCATATGCATAAATTGAATAAACAATTAATTTTGCTATACTTTAAAATAATTATTAGCTTGTGCTTTTAAATTATATTTATGATAATAAAATCGAAAAGGCAATTTAAGTAATGAAAAACGAAGTTTAAAATAATCCAAAAAACGAGAAAAACATTAGGCATTTTGCATATAAGTTTTCATCCATTCTAATGAAGAAAAAACCTGAACTTTTCATTGATTTATTAGTTAAAAATATACCAAATTTCGACTCTTCGAAAATCGCGAGTAGTTTAATGGAAATAGAACCGAAATCAGAGTAATTTAAGGTCGTTTTTGAGTTTTTAGAATATTGTATTTGCCATAAAAAATCTTCGGATCTTGTTTTGAATAATATATATTTGTTTTTCCTTGTAAATAATCCTGATACTAATAAATTTACTAGTTATATTGTAGAATAAGAAAAAAAAGTATGGGAGGAAGCCCCTTTTTTGATATAAATTTTGCATTTAGATTAGCAATTTCAAACAAAAAACATAGCGCTTTAATTTCTTTATATTCGTAAATTTTATGTATATTATATAATATATTATTTTTTAAATTATAGTATTATGGGATTTTATGACGAAGCTGTAGAAACTGCTCTTTAATATAATATGATTGATATAGCTAAAAAGTATGCTTTAATTTAAGAATAAAAATGTATAAATACACATTTAACATGGATGAAAGTAATAATATATAAACATATAATTAAAAAAAAAAACTATAGATAATTAATTATTATATGAAAAAAATCCTGAAGGAGCTATGGAAGAAATATAAAGTAAAAAAAAATAAAAAAAATCAAATTTATAAATAAAAAATAGAAAATACTTTAATAAACTGATAATGTAAAATTCGAAGATTTAATTCCTTTATTTAATAACGATATGCCTTTATCATAATTAAACGGAAAACTAGAAGAAAGTTTAAAAGGATATTAATAAAATATAAAAGAAATGAAAGAAGAATTAGATTGTATAAGTAATAATCTAGAATAATTAAAATAAGACTATAATAAAAATTAATTTAAATTTCTAGAAGTTAATTCGAAAACTAATTGTTCTGAATGCAAAAATATCCTTTTTATTTAAGATTACTATGTATTTAATTGCAAGCATTTTTTCCATAAAAATTGTCTTATTAATTATATTAATTAGTAGTAAATTTTCGATAAAAATACTCTTGAGTAAATTGGGTATATAAATAAAGAAATTTAATAATTAATAGGTTAAACTAATTATAAGGATTTGAGTGGGATTGTGGATTTCTATTATGATAATAATAAAAAAAATAAAAAAATTAAGATTTGAATAAACTTAAGCAATTGTAAAATAAATTAGATGAACTTATTGCTAATTAATGCCCTAAATGTGGACCAATTATTGTTTAATTGGCTTTTACTTTATATGAGGAAGACTCTTTATTAGAAATTTGAATATTTATTATTTTTTTTTATATTATATATATATTTTTAATTTTATTAAGCTTTTTTTATTTATTATAAATAAATTAGTTGTATTTTTTATTTAATTTTGTTTTTAAATTTTTGTATTTTATTTTATTAAATTAAAATAAAATAAAATAAAATATTAAGAGATTAAAGATATTTTTAAATTATATTTTAAAATATATATATATAATATATATATATATATATATATATATATTTATATATATATTTATGAAAACTATTATTATTTATTCCTAAACTTTAATTATTTTTAAAAACCTAATCGAAAAAAGTAAATATATGGAATAAATCAATCATTGCCTAATTTTTTTATTTCTAAAATTCTAAAAAGTGAAACATATATATATTCATATATAATTTTATATCAGGTATATAAAAAGAAATTTTTAATAATTTATTTTTATATTAAATAAAAACATATAAAATTAATTAAATTTTTATATGTTTTCTTAATTAAAAAAAAACAAAGAAAATAAAAAGATAAAATATCATAAAAAATTCTATATAAACATTTTTTTTTTTCAAAAAATTGTATTTTTTAATTTATTCAAATAAACAAACAAAAATACAGCATTATTTAAAATTAAAATCTCGTTAAATAAGAAAGCAAAAAAAAAGAAAAAAAGAAGAAAAAAAGAAAAAGTATGTCATCTCAATTAAAATACAAAATAAACGATTTAAAATTTGATTATAATGAAAAACCGTCTTTTTAAGATGGAATTTCATCTTATTTTTAGACATTTGATAATCCAAATGTAATTTTAGAATAGATATTAATCGAAAGTGAATCTGAACTATTTTATTTATTTACCGAATATAATAAAATAACAAGCTCAAACATATATACATTACCCAATATAATGAAATATTATGACTACTAATATGATAAAAAAACCCGCAGTTTATTAGTTTTGCGTCATTTTTATCGCAAAACATTAGATTTTTGCATTCAAGCCCGTCGAGCACGAAAACAACACTTTACATAATCCGAAATATTAGATTTAACAGGATAATTATTGAAAGTATTAACCCATTTGGAATCAAATGATATAATTTTGCTAAATTTAAAACCCACAAATATATTTACAGATTCCGAATTAGTTTATATAGTAGGCGGAATGGGTAGAAGTGATAATAATATATGGTTAAATACAGAATATATGGCCCCCGAATTAATAGAAGACTTAGAATTAAGAGGCGAATAATTGCCTCAACATTTAAATAAAAACTATTAGAAAAAAAAGGCTGGCGTTTTTACATTAGGGATGATTTTATTAGAATGCGCATGTTTATAAGATATTAGTGATGTAAACAAAATAGAAAATTTTTTTAAATAAAATAAAAAATTGAGCTCATTTTTAGATTTAGTGGAGGAGAAATATTAAGGATATAGACTTTTTATTGAGAGTATGTTCCTATAATATGATTCTAGACCGGATTTAATTGAATGTTGGTGCATGTTTTAAGATATGAGGGTTGAAAATGGTAAAATTCTAATTGGAGATGTTTGGAATAGTATAGTTTAGAAAAAAATTGAAGATAAAAAAGAAGATAATGATGATGAGATAATTAAAAAAAAGAGAAAAATGAAGTTTTAAGAGAAAATTAACTTTAAGTTCTTAAAAAGAATGAAATTTAATAATAAAACAAAAAAAGAAGTAATACTTAAAAAAAAGAACTGGTGGTGGATATTTATATAATGTTAAATAAAAAAATTTAAAATGATTTAATTATATATATATGTAAATTTATCTTTTCATTTTATTATAATTTATTAATATTTTTTTTGTTTAATTTAGGTAATATAAAATATATATAAATATTATATTATATATATATTATTTTTGTACTTTTTTTGTTTTCAATCATCATCTTAATTATCGTCTTCATCATTATCATCTTCTTCTTATTAATTAAATTCTTAAATTAAAGAACTGATTTTTTATTTAAGTTTTTCTTCATTCAAAAAAGTAAGAGACTCTAACATTTAAATAAAAGTGTCATAATTATTATCTGACTTCAAATAATTAATAAGTTAAATTTCTTTCTAGGCTAAAAAGAACATATAAACAATAAGACTTAAATTAATCCTATTAGTATGGTGGAAAAGGTTTAAAATATCTTAAGAGATTACATTAAATGATAATTAAATCATTTATTCGCAATTTTATTCATTAATAGAGTTATTATATTTTAGATTTTTAAGATTATCCTTAAAATTATCAGAATAATTATTAATGGATACCATTGTATCTTATTCGTAAGTTAATTTTACATTTTAATTGAATTTTTCGAATTATTAAGAATTAAAATATTACTTAAGTATTTCGTCTGATAAATTTTATTGCATATTATGCTCTTTTAAAGTTTCAGAAATTTTTTTTTGGGGACTAAGAGCTAGTTCTTTTAGAGTTTTATTCTCTTTTATTAATAAAGAGTACATTAAAATTATTAAAGATGTCTAATTGCTTTATTTCATCTGAATATCGTGTTTTAAAATTGCGTCTTAAATTCCTTTCCATATAGTTCTGTAGATTAAACTGAATTGAGTTAATAATCTATATGTATTATGAACTATTCTTATTACTTTTTATTTGAACATATTTGCAAATTGTATTTAATAATATGGTGAATTCTATATTGAAACGTCATTATCGTTTTAGTTTAAACTAGCCAGATTTTCAATTTAAGGAAGATTTACTTCTTATATTTCTATTTAATTCAACTGTGGATCATAATTACTTATATTAATAATTTAATTAGTATTCACACTATTTATTAAAGGATTTTAATTATTATTCTTGCCAGAAATACAAACATGCTATGCTACCTAAAATATATATATATATATATATATATATATATATATATATATATATAAATATTAAGTATATATACTTAATTCCAATCATATCTTTTATTCTCATCTTTTTCAAGCATGTGTTTTAATAAATCTTTTACAGCCTCTGATCTTTTTACATTTAGATTAGGATTAAGATCTAATTATTTTCTCATGACATTATCATATAACTAATCAACATTATCAGCATAGAAGGGAAAACATTAATAAAGCATATAATAAAGGCAAACACCAGCACTCCAGACATCACCTTTCATTAAATTATATTCGCCATGAAATTAAAGAGCTTATGGACACATAAATATTGGAGTTCCAACTACTGTATTTTTAGTTTAGTTCTAATTAACTTCTTTTGCAAAACCGAAATCAGCAAGTTTTAATTAATTATTTTTTAATAAAATATTCGCAGGTTTTAAATCTCTATGGACTATATTTTTTTTAGTCAAAAGTTAGAAGGCATCTACTATTTAACGAAAAAAATCTAAAACCTCAGTTTCAGATATTTATTTATGTTCTTTTAAATATTGCTCAAGATCCCCTCCATCGCAATATTCTAAGAAAAAATAATATCTAATTTAATATAAATATTATATATATATATATATATTATTTTACATTTTTTGGAGTTTCTTTTACATCATAAAAATCTATTATAAAAGGATGCTTAACTTTTCTTTATATACCAATTTAGCGTCGTATTTATTCAACTTATTTATCATATAGTTATTAATCGCCTTAACATGATTAAAGTATTTAGTCCTTTATGATTGTTTTGGCAGCAACTGGAGTACCGTTTTATAAAAAGGCCTAATATACTGTAGCATATTGACCTTTACCTAACACAGTGTTGTGTATTATGAATTATCCTACTTGCTTTTATGTCCAACTTTTGTCCATTTTATTATTTTTGTTTATTTAATTTTTTTTTTATTTAATTTTATATAATTATTTTTATTTTATTTATTTTTACAAAAATTATGTATTAAAAATAAATTATATTAAAAAATGTGTTTATATAGTTTTAATATTTTACTTTTTAATATATATATATTTGTAAAATTTATAATTTTTTTTTTAAAAAAATCTTTTAATATTTATATATGATATAAAAAATTTAAAAAAATAAATAAAAATATTAAAGAATTTTTTATTTCCATTATTATAGGAATGAAAAAAAATTAGAATTTAAATATTTTTTTTTATTTATTCATTATGTTAGATTATATGAGATTAAAATAAGAAAAAATTAATACTAAAAAGAAATTTTATTTATAGATAAGATTTTAGTTAATAATTAAACATTTTTTTATTTGTGGTTAATATTAATAAGGAATAAAAAAGTTAAAAAATTGATTTATATATATATATATATAATATTTTTTATTAAATATTAAAAATTAAAAAAATTAAATTATAGAATAATATAAAATAATTTAATAATTAATAAAAAAATAATATATATCATAAAAAATATATAAATTTTATATATTATTTAATTATAATAATATAAAAAATATTTTTAAATATAATTTTTTTTAAAAATTAATAATAATTAAATAATATATAAATTTATATTTTTTATATTATTATTAAAATTATATTAATTTTAATAATTTATATATTCTTTTATTTTAATAATTTATTTTATTTTAAACATTTTATCTTTAAAATTTTTTATTATATATTTATTGATTTAAAAAAATAAATTAAAATATAAATATAATATAAGTATAAAAATAAATATATATAAATTAACTTATATTATAATTTCAATTTTTTTTTTTTTACTATTTTTAATAAATTAAATCAAATTAAAATATACTATTTTCTCATTTTTCTTTATATATATATAGTTTTCGATAAAATTGGTTGCCATATATAAATAATTATTTGTAACTATATATAAAATAAAAATATTTTTTTTTTATTTATTTTAAAATTTATTTTTTTGGTAATTTTCTTTTTTTTAAATATCCATAATACAAATATATTAAAATAAAATATGTCTGATGATTGTAATGAAAATTAATTCCCAACATAAAATGTTTCATATGTATTATCCCAATCTGGTCTCTAAATTCTTAATGGTCTTTAAGGAATATTTGTGAAATAAAAATTTGAGGCTTTAGAGGTCTTATTAGGTTGTGATTTTCCAAACGTTTACAAAGTATTTGCCATAGACTCCAATGGAGTAAAAATAGGTCAGTTTCCATTATTTAAATGTAAAGAAATAAGTAATTGTTGTGTTCGAAATTTTCTTCCTGGAGACTGTCGTCCTTTCTAAATGCAAGTTAGTAATAATTTAGGTCAAGTAGGCTAAGTAGGCTTTGAAAAATCTATGTTTATGATTCTTGAAAGACCTTTTAAATGTACTTGCTGTTGTTTAAATAGACCTATTTTAGATGTTAATATAGTGGAAAACGGTAGTTCATAAAATGGTGTTATTGGTAGGATTTTTAGTCCATGCTTAGTTTGTAGTCTAGGTGTGGATATATAAGATGCACAAGGAAATCTGAAATATTAAATTGAAGGTAATATCTGTCAAGCAGGTATTTGCTGTAAAGCATTACCATGTGACAGCTGTTAAACTGTAAATTTAGAACTAAAAGGACCAGATGGAAATATAATTTCTTAAATCACTAAAACTACAGCTGATTGTTTAATATCTTATATATCAGATACTTCGAATTTTTAAGTATAATTTCCTACAGATGCTTCAGCAGAAGATAAAGCACTTATATTATCAGCAACTTTATTTTTAGATTTTATGTATTTCGAAGAAAATAATTAAAATAGAAATAGAGTAGATGATTGAAGAAATAAATAGTTATTGATTTTTAATATTAAAAAATGTATTTTATTATATATAAATTAATTTATATAAATATAAAATATTAAATTATAAATTATATAATAATTAAAAAAAAAAATTTTAATAAAATAAATATATTTAAATATATGTTAAAATATGAAAAAAAATAGGTATAAAAATAATTATATATATATATATATATATAAATATGAATATATATATAATTTTATTTAATAATATAATATATTATTATTATTTATTAAAATAAAATAAATATAGACTATTATTTCTTTTATTATAAATTTGTTAACATAAAAATATTATTATATATTTTTCTAATAAAAAAAAAATATATATATATTATATTGTTAAAATATAATGAAATATAATTTGAAAATAGATATATGTATAATTTCATTAAATTAATAAATTATATAATAAAATTATTTAATACGATATATATTCTTATACTTATTTAAATAAATATTTTGCTTAAATAAAAAAAAAATATTATTAATATCATAAAAATTTAATTATATTATTTTAAAATTAAAAATTATTATATATTTAATCAGATAAAATTATATATATTACAAATAATAGATTTTATTCTATTTTTTTGTTTTAAAAAAATAAATTTTAAATATATATATATATATATATTAATTTTTTTTTTTTTATATATAAAATATATATTTATTAGATATTTAAAAAATTAAAAATAATAGAAAAAAAGAAATTTTATAAAAATTCTATATTTGGAATTTTTTATATAAAATATTTATAATATTATATATATTGTTTAAAATATGTTTTCGTTATGAAAATATGAGTGAGGATTTGGGCATAATGTTATTTTTGAAAATTGAGTTTATTAAAAACATGTTTAATATATAAAAAATATTTTTAAATAAATTTGATCTTTTATTATTTTTTAAATAAAATTATTATAATATATTAATAATTATTATTATAGATACAAATTAAATTATTATTTATATTTATATATTTTTTTTTAAAATAAATATTTAGTAATAATTTATTTTTAATTTTTTGTTTGATGAATTATTATTTACTATGCTTTTGAAAGTAAAATTTATATTTACAATTACTTAATTATTTTTTATTATAGAAGATAAAAAATAATAATATAAATTATAAAAAATATATAACAATTTAATTTTTTATTTTTTATTTTTTTATATATATATATATATTAATAAATAAAAATAATTCAAATATTAATTATTATAAAATTAAAATTAAATTATATAAAATTTATTTACATATTTTTACATTTATTTAATATGTAAATATTTTTTAATTTATTTAAATAAATGCATTATTTTTTATATATTTAATTATGAAATAATTTTTAAACTTAAATGCATTCATTATTTTTTTATGAGTGTTAATATTTTTTTTTCATTCAAAAGATCTATATTTTTATAAGGAATAAATATAGACAATTTTATTCAATAAATAAGGCATTTATATGTAATTTTTTTATATATAATTTTTTAATATATAATAATTTTGATGTTAGGTCTAGTACCCTATTTGTAGTGAATTATATTTTTTCTAAATGCCTGAAAATTAAATTTTTGGACAAACATATAATTTTAGAAATAATGATAATATCATTATGGAAGTTAAAAACATGCATTTTAGATAATGAATATGAATACTATTATTTATTTTTGTTATTGGGTTTGCTTTGATTTAATTTCAATATTCTATAGGATATTGTGGAATGGGTGGGTATTATTATGCTTTGACATATTAGTTATTAATTTTTTTTTTTTCAGAAATAAATTTATATTTTATATTTTTTTCGATAGTTCATATTATTTATAATATATTTTTTTTCGTTTTAATTTAAAATATTTTTTTTATTAAAATATTGATATTAATATATTAATATTAATATAATTTTTAAAATAATTTATATAATTAAATATTTATATATTATATAATATCTTTAAAAAAAATTAATTTAATTATTTTATATCATTTTATTTAATATAAACTTAATTTATATCAATTTTTTAAATAATAATTTTATTATAGTTTAATATATTTTTATGGTATTTAATTTATAAAAAATAAAAATACGTAAATATAGAAATTTATTATATTTTTTGTACAATAATTTCTCAGGATATTTATTTTTAATGAAAAAATTATTATATGGTTATAAATTTTTAAAAAACTTATTTTAAATTTTATAAATAAAAATCCATAAATATTTATTAATAAAATATTAAATTATATATAATATTAATATTCATGTATATTGTTTTTTTTTTTTAATATTGAAATAAAATTTATATATCTATTTAAATATAAAATTAAAATAATATTTATTCAAAAAAAATTTATTTTACTATATAAAATTTAAAAGAAAAATAAATATATTTAAAAAAATAATTAAATAAAGGAAAAAAAATAAATATTATAAATTAATATATAAAAATAAAAAATAATTTAAAAAAAAGCAAAAAAAGAAAGAAAAAAGTAAAGCACAAAATGTCTGATTTAGATATTGACCAACATTTAGAAAAGCTAGCAAACTCCAAATATTGTATACCCGAGCGACAATTGCGTCTCATATGCGAGAGAGTAAAAGAATTATTAGCTGAGGAATCAAACGTTTAACCTGTTAACTCTCCTGTGAACATATGCGGAGATGTACACGGTTAATTTTTCGATGTTCTAGAGTTATTTTAAAAAGGAGGAGAAATACCTAATAGCCGTTATATATTTATAGGAGATTTTGTAGATAGAGGACATAACTCTGTTGAAACAATAGAATACTTAATATGTTTAAAAGCAAGATATCCTGAATGCATTACATTATTAAGAGGAAACCATGAATCTCGATAAACTACTTAGGCATACGGATTTTATGATGAAGTATAAAGAAAATATGGAAACATAAATCCTTGGCATTACTTTTGTGAAGTTTTTGATTATTTACCTTTAGGAGCTATCGTTGATGGAGAAATTTTCTGTGTACATGGGGGACTATCTCCAGATATTAAAACTGTAGATTAAATAAGAACTATTCATAGAAAATAGGAAATTCCTTTAGAAGGTGCTTTTACAGATTTATTATGGTCAGATCCTGTAATAGATTAATTAGATTATTTATATTTATATTTATATTTTTATATATTTTTTTTTAATTTAAAAAATAAAGGATGATGTTTCAACTTGGGCTATTAATAGTAGAGGAGCTGGTTGGCTTTTTGGAGATAAAGTAGTTAGCGATTTTAATCATATTAATGATTTTAAATTGATTTGTAGAGCACATTAATTAGCTCATGAAGGATATTTATATTGGTTTGAAGTAATTTTTTTTAGTTTTATATATATATATATATATATATATATATATATATTTATTTATAGTAAAAAAATCTCTGTACTGTTTGGAGTGCTCCTAATTATTGTTATAGAATGGGTAATAAAGCTTCTATACTTAAATTAGATGAAAATTTAGAAAGAGAATTTATTATTTTTACTGAAGTTGAATAATCTAGTTAGGCTGTTCCTCCAAGAAAAGCTTTACCTTATTTCCTTTGAAATTTGTTTTTTAACGAAACAAAAATTTGTTATTAAAAAATAAAATATATAATATGAAAAATATATATATTTATATATGCTTTAAATAAAAATATTATATATTTAATATATATCTTATTATTTCCATTTTCATTTTTTATATTAAATAAATATTGTTTAAAAAATATTATTATTTTCTTATAACTTCTTTATTTTATTTAAATAAATATTCTATATAATAATTTATTAATTTCTAATTTTTTTTAATTTTCATTTTAAATTTTTTAAAAAAAAAATAATTCAATTTTTAAAATGATTTTTTAAATTTTAAATTTTTTTCTTTTATTTTAGAAAATAAAAAAATAGGAATTATATTATTTATTGTTTTGTAAAAATAATTATTCTAAAAAACCAATTGTGAAACATTATAATATATATTGATTATTATAAAAGAATTCAATTGATTTTTTTATATTCAAAATTTAAATTTAGTATATTAAATAAAATCAATATTTTAATCTCCATTAAAATTATTAACCCAAGGACTAAATTATAAATATTCATTTTATTAAAAGTTAGTCTAACTTGTTTTTTCAATACATTTTTTATATGATTTTGGTTAAAATTAAATTTTTATTTTATCTTTATTAATATTTTTTCTTTAATTTTTATTTTAAATTAACTGATTTTTATTTAAGGAAGAAGTTTGAATATTTTATTTACTGTGTAAAAATTATGATTGAGTTTTAATTAATTTTTTTTACTTTTAAAAATCTTTCAGTTTCTATAATAATTCTAAATTTTAAGATTATTTATTCAAACTTTATGATATTTATTCTACTATTTCATTAGCATATTTATATTTTTGTTATTTTATTAGATTATTTAAATGGTTTTAAAAATAATATTCATTTTTTGGTTTATAATAGTCTTATATATTTTAATTTGTTTTATTAAAAATTCCATATTTTTTTATATTTTAATTATTATTTTTATGAAATTTCTAAAAATAATTATTAATTTCATTATTTTTATTATTAAATTTATTAGTTTTTATAAAATAATTTCTCATTATAAAAAAATCATCATTTTATTTTAATTCATCTTATATTTGATTTTCACTATTAAATTTTTTTAATTCCTATAAGCTTTAGATATTTGATTTTAAAAAATAATCATTTTTTTATTATTACTATTATTAAATAAAAGGAATAAATTTTTTATTTAATTATTTTTATAAATATGTTTTAGTTCTTTAACCTGATTAACTTATAGCCCTTTAGACATATATATATTTTATTTTTTATTCAGGATTATGTTAAATATTACTTATTTAACTTACTATTTATTGATCTAAATTATAACTTTGTTAGATTAATAGTTAGTCTTATTCATATTTATTTAATTACTTTTAATTGTCTTTAATATTTTATTAGGAATTCAAAAATATATTTAATTTAATATTATTAATGTTTTTTCGAGTAATTTAATTGTTTCTTTATATATAAATATTGTTTAATGAATTTCGTTCAGTATTAAATTTATTTTAAAAGTTATTTTAATGCAAATTATTGTATAAATTTAATTTCTAAACTATCATTTAATAAGAAAAAATATATTTTATTAATTTTTGTTTGATTTAAATATAAATATTATATTTTAAATCTTTTTTTAAAAAAATATATAAATATATAAATTAATTTTAATAAAAAAATAAAAGGGTATAATTAATATATATATATATTATTAAATATAATAATTTATGTAAATTTAATTATATAATTTATTTTTACGTATTTTTAATATAATTAATTATATATTTAATTTATTTAATAATATATATAATATTAATAAATATATCATTATATTTATATTAAATTAAAAATTTATAAATTTATAAATTATTTATTAAATTATATATAAATTTACTTAAGCAAATTATTTAGAGATAATCAGATTATTTAATTTTTAAAAGAAAGTTAAAATAAATATTGTAAAATATTATTATTATTATTTAAAAATTCGTTTAATTTAAATATAAAGTATAAACATTTATATTTATAAAATAAAATTATAAATAAAAAATAATATTTATATTTTATTTATAAATTTTATATAAATAGACAATATATTATTTTAATATAAAACAAATATATTAGATTAATATTATTTTAAATATAAAATAAATATATAAATATAAATATAAATATAAATATAAATATATTAAATATAAATAATTTTTATATCTATATTTATTTATATTTATATTTAAATTTATATTTAATTTTTTGTTTTCTTTTATTTGTATCCTATTTTAATTTGTTAATCTCATATTATATTTATTATCTAATACATAAAAATAAAACTTATATATTATATTTATTTTAATATCTTTATTAATGCTTATTTTTTGAATATCAATTTTTTTAAAATATTATATAATTTATAATTTCTTATTTATTTTCAATATTATTTATTTATATTATTAAAATATTAATATAATAAATTTAATAATTTTTCTTTGTATTTTTATTATAATTATATTAGATTATATTAAACTTTTTATATTTATTTTTTATATTTTATTAATTTTTACTAATTAAATTAATTTTTTTATTTTTCATTTTCTTATAATTTTGTTTTTAATTTAATAATTTTTTTAATATATTTTCATTTAAATAAAATATTTTATTAATGTTATTTTTTATTATAAATTACTTTTTCGTAAAAAACATTTTTGATTAATAAGTTATTTTCTTATCTTATTATCATTATCATTATTTAAAATTTATAGTTCAACATTTTAACAAAATTAATCTTTTTATTTTTATGAAAAAAACATTTTCTTAAACTTAATTATTTTCAATTTCTTTTACGGCCTTTTAGTTTTTATTTATTAGTTTCTGTTTTTAATTATTTAATTTATTATAAATATTTATATCTAATATTTTTCCTTAATTAAAATATTTATGTAAATTATAATAATTTAACCTTTTTTAAAAAAAATAAGAAAATTAGATTATTTTAAACTAATATAAATTTAGCTTGGCATTTATTACAATTTTTTCTAAAAAATTCAAATTATATGATTCTTATATGCTTTATTAAATCTTATATTTAAAAAAAATATATAAAGATTCTTTTACATATTAAATGTTAAAATAAATATATATATATATGATTTTTAAAAAAATTATAATAATTCTTAAATATAATATATATAAATTAAATATATTTTTAATAAATAATAAAAAAGAAAATCATAATAAAAAAAATATTTTTTTAATTTATATGATTATATTATATATATTTAATAGATTAATTTTCATATATTAAATTTTAAGTTATATATCATATCGCCCGCTTAGCTCAGTCGGTAGAGCGCAAGACTCTTAATCTTGTGGTCAGGGGTTCGAGCCCCCTAGCAGGCTTATTTTTTTTTATAATGTTTTTTTTAACATTATATATAAATATTTATTTTTTAAATAATTAATAAAATATAAAAAATTATATTTTTATTTATATATATATATTATATTATATACTTAAATTATATATATATAATTTTTTTAATCAAAAAATGGATAAATATATAAATTATGGTGATTATATAATATTATACACTTCCGATTATAAATATTTAATGGCACGTTCATTATAAGAAAATTAGGTATTTTTAGTCTAAAGTAGTCCCAATAATCTATTATAAGATGATATAACACACTATCCATATACATGTGATTTAATATTCGCTATATATCCAAAACATAATTATATTGCGTAAAAAATATATGAGAAATTCATAACTGCAAATGAAGGTAAATTATAATCAGTTTCTATATTAAAAAAGACTGAAACTCTATATAAACGAAAAGAAACCGAGAAATAATTAAATGATAAAATAATGAAATAATTAATAGGATAACCAATTACTATAGATTAAGAAATATAATTATATCATATATATTCAAATTCTTTTTTAAAAGCATCAAGTGAAAAATATAATGATTTATTTAAAAATGAAGAAAATATATAAGAAATTTAAGAATTTTCTAAAAATCTTTTTCTTTAAAATTATCAAAAATGTCATCCTCTTAGACTCATTTTTAGATAAAAATAAGCCCTTTTTAAATTTTTTAAAAAAACGGGGAATATATTTAATATTAGGATTTTTTTTATTTTTATAATTAAAAAAATGACTCGATTTTATAGAATTAAAATTTGCCAAAAATTCAATAAGTTTTTTCCAAAAAAAACATTAATATTAAGTAAAATCTATAGATTTTTTAACCAAAAAAAAGCCTTTTGTATAATCTATATACCGCAGGTCATAAAAAAAATTCCATTTAAATTTTCAGAGCTTTTTTTATAAGAGAAAATACATAAATTATAGAAATAAATAATATATAGAATAACTAAAATAACCAAAATTCGTAAAAAATTCTACATTATGGAGAATATGTAACTATAAAACACATCCGTAGGGACAACAAATCTTCCACAGTATTAATTTCCGAAAATAATCTTTGCGGATTTTACCCTAATGTACTTCTAATTAACGATAAACCTTATATATATCATGAATAAATACCTTCTTCGAGTATTTTTTAGATACTTCCGGTAAATGAAGACCTTTTAGGAACCCCTATTATGTTTGATTGTTAAGATTACGGGAAAGTTAATGTCAGAATTAGACATTTTAATACTTAGAGTTATCTTAAATTTAATAATTAAGGAAATGGTGTGGGATTGTCGATTCCATTATAAGACGCAATTAAAGAATTTTAGAAAACTTATAATATTAAAAAGTAAAGTATATATATATATATATATTATTAGTATAATAAAATATAAAATTATTTAATTATAATTATAATTAATATTTTAAGAATATTTTTTATAATAAATTTAGTAACAATATAAACTTTTAATAAAAAGATGAGGTTAAGAAGTGGTTTTGCTTAAATAATGATTTAGTTTTGGAAAGTATAAGTAGAGAAGAATAATATTTACTTTCACTTAATTCTTTTAGTATTAAAGATTCGAAATTTAGTAATTATATGTGTGCTAATTAATAAGAAGGATATGTTATTGAGGATTTTTTAGGTATTTCAGATAGTTGTTTGGATGAAGGATTTATTTCAATGTTTAATAATCTTAATACTTTAAAAAGAAATTATAATTCACTATATTAAAATAGTTTAAATGGAGATTTCTTTTTCTTTTAACCTATTCCTAATCATATTATATCAAATATTATTAGTATTATGTCTTAAGTAGAAGTTATTTTTGAAATACTAGAATAACCATAAAAAACATTATATGATTAAAAATATATTGAAAAAACTGAATAATCATTAATTAATCTTAATTTATGGATTTGTGATATTATAAAAAATGAAAAAGTAATTTTATATATAAATTTATATATATATATATATATAAATAATTTTTATAAATTATATATTTATTATATATATATATATATATATATATATATATTATATTGTCTTTAAGAGTAAAAATATTGTATATACAATAAATTAATTACCTGTTCATGAGAAATAGAATTATTTCCGAGAATTAGGTTTGATTGATATTTTTATGAAATTAATAGAAACTATATATAATGAAAAATTTCTTCTTGTAGATGTTTAAGGATAAAGCTATATTTTCTAATTTGTTCATTAAGTTTTGATATTTTTAGAATTAATATGTTAATAAGTTTAAATTTTTATTTTATTTATAGATATTATTTTCTTTTTATAAAAAAATATATGTATAGAATTATGCCAATTCTGTTTATACATTATAATGGTATAATTTATTGAAAAAAATAATTTTAGACGAGAATATTATACTTGATTTAAGATTTGATTTATTTTGTTTTGAATTATTTAAAATGACTAAACTAAATGTTTCTTTTTAAAATGATTTCGAAATACTTACAACTTATATTTAATTTGAGGCTTTTAATATTAATGCATTAAATCTACTACTTACTTTTTGTTAGTATAATGAATATAGATCAAAAAATTAATCAGAAGAAATTATTAAAACAATAATAGATTGCAAAAGTAATATATTTAGACCTTATATAGAAGATAATGATGAAGTAATAATAAATATAAATATATATATATATATATATATATATATATATATATATATTTATTTATATATAATTATATATATAATTATATATGTATATATCTAAAGGTTTATTTATTAATAAACAGCCAATTAAAATATTGTATTAATAAAGATTTAGAAATTTAAGAAAGAGAAGTTTTTGATTATAGTATAGTTGTAATAAATTTAATGATAGAACTTTGTAAAGCAAATGTTTCTTTAGTTATTTTACATGTAAATGAATTATACCCTTTTTAAACTATATTCAAAATTATTAATAATAAAAAATTAGCTGAATAATATAGAGTAAATAAAATATACTAATAATATATACATATACATAAATATTTACTTAAAGGCTATTTTCTTAAGTTTATTGAAAGAAAGTTATATAAAAAATGATTTTCGTTAAATATTTAAAATTAATTATCCAAATTATATAAAAATGAAAAAATTAAAACAACCAAATTCACATTTATATTAAAAATGTTAATATTAAAGCAATTAAACAATATATATAAATAATGAAAATAGATTATTATTAAAATAGTTTTTGGATTAATAAATATTATCTGATATAAATAATAATCAAAAAAATTCTAAATTAATTCTATCTGTTTTAAAAACATATAATTTTTTACTTTAGAGGTAATTCTTTTCTATATATGATATAATTAAATTAAAATAAACTTTAATGAATTTTCTATAATATTAAATTTCCTTAATGGAATTAAATTAAAGTAATCAAAATATTAATTAATAATAATCCGCTATCTATTCTTCTTTTTTAATAAGCCAAACATAATATTAATTTAATTATAGTAAAAAACTAAAGGTTTTGTAGTTTAGTCTATTGAACATAAATAATGGATTTTATGTTCTTTGAAAATTTTATAATAAATTGAATATATATAATAGAATCATTTATTAGAATTATTATATTAAATGAATGAAAAATAAGGTCTATTAAAAAATAACTAAAGGTAAAATAAAGAAAAGGTGAATAAAATTTTATATAATTAAGAAATTTTTAGCTATAACGAATCCTATTATAAGTAATTGATTGAGATTTTAAATAAGATTCTACTTTTTAACAATATAGAGATAAAATCTTAGGTTGTTTTTAATATTTATAATTTATTTTCAAGAAATCATAATGTTTATTAAAGTATAAATATTATATAGCCTATAGAGGATTCCAATTTTAAAATGTATAATTTTTTTAATAAATTTATGAATGTATACATTATTCAATTGTTAATATGAAGTATATTCCTAATTATGAATGTGCTAAAAAATTAGAAATTTTAATTTATTTATAAAATGCTCTTAATGAACTCTGTGATAAGATTTTTGTTAAAATAAATTAATTTGAGAATGTTTAAAGACTTAAATTTAATACTGTTTGGGAAACTAGTAATTTAATTTAAAATGATGAAGGTTTTAATATACTTTAAAATAATACTATGTATAAAAATAGAAATAATACTTAAATTAAAAAACCATCTAATATATAAAAAGTACTTTATATATATTTTAGACTTCATATAATTTTATCAATATTATTTAAAAATTATAATTAAAAATTAATTTTATTAAAATATTATTTTTATATTAATTAAATATATAGTTTAATAAAGAATATGTTGAAAAAAACTATTATAATTTAGCGGATGAATATTATATAGATTTAAAAAATTTAAACTAAATCTAAAATATGATGGCTAATATGAATTTTCACTAAAAGTTAATAGTTTTATTAGACTTTTTATTTAAAGAAACTGATATAAAAAATTAAAAAAAAAAATACTTATGTTATGTATGCCCATATTAATATTTTTCTGTATAAAAAACGAATAAAATCAATAAATTTTGTTAGAACAAAAAAATTTACAGGTTAAAAATTCTAAGAAGAGTAATCTGAAAAAAGCTTAACTTTTAGTTTAATATCTACCGATTCTTAAGTTTAATAATTATTTTTTGTACTCATATCATAAATATAGAAAAATAATTATGGATAATTAATGAGTTTTTTATCTTCAAAATCTTAAATGAAAATTATTTTATAAGAAATAATGATATAAATAGTAAAAAGAATACCAGAAGATAAGTCTTATTCTATTTATTTTTTGGATATGTTAAAGTACTTTTTTACTATTAATAATAAAATAATTCTTTAAAATGCGAATTATATAGTTTCATAAATACAATAGAGATATCCGGAATTCAGTTAGAATATTTAAAAAAGTTTAAAATAAGAATTAAACAATTTACCTAGTTTAAATATGTGTATTTCTTTGTAAAAAATTAACTTTTAACAAAATTAAGAATAAATAAATTAAAATAATTAAAATTAAGAGATTAATGTAAATAAAAATATCACTTAATAAGATATCAAAAAAATAGACTTTCCCAATAATTCTTGCATATTGATCTGCCTTTTAAGAACTTTCAAATTAATGGCTAAAAATGCTTCTTAGTAAATTTATACTTTTGTTAGAGGATTGTTTTCTATTAAATAAATTCATGAAAATTTAATTTTTGCAGAATATTTATACCCTCTTAAGTATGAATTTCTTTAATTTCTATTAGCTACTTATATCAATTAAAAATAAATAGAATCTTAAGATTATGAAGAAGTTTGTTAAATTTTGAGATTTTTGTAAAAGGAACTGATTACTTTTATTGAGATTAATAAAGTTTAAAGTGAAGTTGATAAATATTAAGAGAATTACCTATTTTCGGAATTTAAAAATATCTTCAAAGAAGATTAGTTTTATTCAGATGAGTATTTAGTTCAAATTAATTTATATTAGTCGTTTAAACTTTATATATTAAATGGAATTATTCCAATGATTAAAGAATTTATAAATAAAGTATAAATATTAATTTATTTCGATAATATATATATATATATATATATATATATATATATATATATATATATATATATATATATATATATATATATATATATATATATTTATAAATTAAAGATACCTCCAGAACCCATAGATAATGATCGAAAAATTATAGATATGTAATAAAAATAAATATTTTGTATTTTAATTAAAAATAAAAGATTTTTATAATTAATTAATATTTTAAATGATTAATAAGAATATTGGAATAAAATTAATCATGATTTATTATATCAAT
The DNA here is from genome assembly GCF_000220395.1 of Ichthyophthirius multifiliis. Taxonomy (NCBI): domain Eukaryota; phylum Ciliophora; class Oligohymenophorea; order Hymenostomatida; genus Ichthyophthirius; species Ichthyophthirius multifiliis. The sequence continues at coordinate 35,338 of NW_004086000.1, forward strand.
ACAATTAAATTAAAGAAGAAATATGTTAAATTTATAATATAAATGATTAACAAAAAAAAACAACTATAGTAAGTTTAAATATATGTATATATGTATATATGTATATATGTATATATGTATATATGTATATATGTATATATGTATATATGTATATATGTATATATGAATATATGTATATATGTATATATGTATATATGTATATATGTATATATGTATATATGTATATATGTATATATGTATATATGTATATATGTATATATGTATATATGTATATATGTATATATGTATATATGTATATATATATATATATATATTTATATATATATATATATAAATATATATATATATATATATATAAATATTTTATACTTTTTTTAAAAATTATAGAAATTAGAATAAAATAATCTTACATATAGATAATCTACTATATTAAATATTCAATAAAATAAACAATAATTAAACAAATAAGTATTTTTTTAGATAAAAATAACAGATAAAAATGAAATATAATAATTACAAATAAAAAATAATAGCCTTATTAAATTATTAGAAAATTTAGAAATTTAACTTTTTTCATAAACATTTATTGAGAAATAAAATAATAGAAATATAATAATTAAATTAGAAAAGAAAAATAACTTTTAATATTTTAATAAAAAATTTATACAAAGAGAACATGATATAGAAATAAAAGAATATATATAAATACTTATGTCTACTTAACAAAAATAACCTGAATAATTTAAATAAATTTTATTAAGTTACATTGAAGTTTTGGCTTAGTAAACAGGAAAAAGGGAAAATTAAGTCACAATAAGAATGCTTGCAATGTAAATGTTAAGAAAAATATCAAATTATAAAAGAAATGAATCTATAAGTAATATTATTTAAACAGATTTAAGTGATGTTGGATATTTGAACTTTTTATGTGATTTAATTGTCCATGAAGATGATCCTAAAATGAAATTGGAATATATTTTAGGATATAATAATTTTATGAAAAAAGCAAACAATGATATATTACATAAATTAAAAAGATATCTGCAAAATGATAATTAAAATTAATTTATACGCACGATTCATTGTTTTATAAAAGATAATTTCAATTAATTTAAAAATTATATCAAAAATAATGATGAATATATATCAGATAAATAAAATGAAGAATATTTTAATTATAATAATGTAATTAAATTATATATATATAAATATTTGTAAATAAAAATAAATTCATTTTATATATATATATATATATAATAGATTATATAATAAATATAAGAAAATCTTATATATACTATTGAATGTATAAGACTATCTTGCGAGAATCATTTTTTATTAATGTAGAATTATTTAAGGGTACAGACTGATATTAATGATTAAGTAAAATCAAATTCGATTAATATTGTTATTTTCTTGAGTGATATATTCTAAAAATATTATAAGATTATGAATTAAAATAATTTTAAATTGGGGCTTTAAATTTTAAATACTTTAATAGAATTAACGTAGGGGCCTTGTATTGAGAATTAAAAAGTTTTATGCCATTCAAAAATATTGGAGAATTTAGAAGATATTATAGCAGAGTTTAATGGAAAAAGTAAAAGATTTAAATTCAAATAAAAGAAAAATAATTAGATAAATTCATAGTTTTCCTTAAAAATAATTCTTTTTATAAAAAGTTTATTTGATGGTAGTGAAGAAGTAGAAATTATTTAAAAATTGTCATCTTAAATAGATTAATATTAATATATTAAAAAGATGCAAAATGCTTACTTTAATTATAAATAAATTTATAAAAAAATAAGTAAATATATAAATATATATAAACATAAATATATATATATATATATATATATATATATATATATATTTATATTATTCATTTTTTTGCATTAAAACAATAGAAAATAAGCATTTAGGACTGAGGAAGTTTTTAAAATATAAATAAGACGAAAAAAATTTGGAAATTTTAAATGAAGATTATGATTCTGACTATTAAAAATAAAATTAAAATAAAAAGTTAAAAAAAGCAAATGACTTTGGGCTTTAAAGTTATCAAAAAAACTTAATTAATTATATAAATAGCAATTTACATATAAACGAAGGATTCAGTTGTTTCATTTTATTTAAAAACTTGAAATATTTAGATAATAATTTTAGGAAGAATTATAAAAATATAATGATAAAAATAGTAAAATATATATATAAAAAATAAAATAATTATATTTTTTAAAAAAAAATAAAGAATAAAAGTAATGAAAAAAACGATAAAAATATAAAAAACTCGTTAATTTTTTATAAATAAAGAACTATATCTATAGAAATAATAAACTAGAAAGGAAATCTATAAAAAATATATTTCCGAAAACCAAAATTAATGAAATATTTATCCTAAATAACAAGAGAAAAGTTTCTTGATTTTTGTGATAGAGAAACAGCCAATTAAAAAATTTAAGGATTTCTTTAATAAGAAAACTTTTTTTTGGATGAAATTAGATATTTTTTGTTATTAAATTCTAAAGGATTATTTTTTAATTTAACTTATCTTTCTAGATTAAGAAATTTTAATTTATTTATTGTCTTCATTATTAATTTGTTAAATATATATATTTATATTATTTTTTTAATTAATTTTCTAAGGTTTATTCTTTTAGATATGGTAAAAGATAATAATACTAATTTGAATTAATAGTATTTATTACTAATATAAGTTTTAGAGATAATTTAATTAATAACAGTTCTCATTATTTTTATTATATGGATTATATTTTAGTTTCCTTTAGAATATAAAAATACAATTAATAAATATTCGTAAAGTTTAAATTTTACAAATAGATATTCATTAGAAATTAATAAAATGAAATAAAAATTAGACACACAGAAATAAATTTACATTGTAAAGAAAAATATTAAAAAATTAAAAAAAAAATATAAATAATTAGTTAAGAAATTTTATTAAGAAAATATTTTATATGGCAATAGATTTATTATTTATAGAAAGTCAACTTTTATATTTAACTATTTTTATTATTTTAAGTTTTCTTGGATTTTATATTAATCCTTTATTTTATAGTCTTACATTATTAGATATTATTGAAAGATCAGTAAATCAAAAAAAAAAATTATTTAAATATTTATAAAAAAAAGGTTGTATTAAGAAATGTTATAAAGGCAATAACTTTAAATTCAGTGTCTTTACTAATGACTGCTGTATTAGGAATGATAATAGTTTATATATATTCTATATCTGCTTATTTTTCTAATGATCTAAAAAATTCGTTTTAATTTAATGGAAATAATAATAATTTATAAGTATGTGGAAATAAACTTGATTGCTTTTTACTTTTTTTGAATTTAGGTTTAAGAAATGGTGGTGGAATAGGTGAATCATTTGATTAAGTTTATCCTGGTTAAAATTAATATTATGGAAGATTTATTTTTGAGTTAAGCTTTTTTTTAGTAATTATTGTTATTTGGCTAAATATAATATTTGGTATTATTATTGATACTTTTGCAGAATTAAGAGATATTAAATATTTTAAAGGTAAATTTTATAAAAAAAAAAAAATGTAAATGAAATAAAAACATATAAAAATATATTTATATATATATATATAAATTTTAGATAATGATTCAAAAAATAAATGTTTTATTTGTAATTAAGATAGAGCTGATTTTTACAATTTGGGAATAAATTTTTAAAAACATATCGAAAAAGAGCATCATTTATGGAATTATTTGGCATTTATTATAATGATAAAATAAAAAGAGATAAATGATTTAGATGGGACAGAATATTTTATAAGAAATAACTTGGATACTTAAAATATATCATGGTTTCCAATTGGGAAATCTATTTCTATATAAAATATGATGTAAAAAGAAGATTAAATAAAAAAAATAAAATGATAATAATAATAATCTTTAAATTAGATAAAAATAATATAATATTTTAAAAAGCATAATTAAAATTTTAATTAAAATATATATAAATGCATATATGAATATATATATGTATTAATAAAAATATATATTTATATATATTTAAATAAATAATATATATATATATATATATATATATTAAATCATTTTTTAAATATATCTTTATTTATTTATATAATGGTAATTTTTTATATTGAATTTATTTAATATTTATTTTAATTTATTATTCTTATTTTTTTTATATAAAAATAATAATAATTATTTTTATTTATATACATTATATATGTTTATAAATTTTCATTTCTTATTTTATATAAATATATTTTTTATAATTATAATTTATTATATTATTTTACATTTCATATTATTTATTTTCTTCTTATTTTTCTCATTCTTTTTATAAAAATATTAAAAATAATTTTTTTTTCTATAGATAACTATTAAATTTTTAATTATGATTCTATATATATTTATATATATATATATATAAATTATTCATTTTTTAAATTTTAATTTTATTTTTTTTAAATAATATTTTTTTTATAAATAAATTATACATATAAATTTAAAATTATTTTTTTAAAAAATTCTTATTATTCTTTAAATATATATATAATCCTTCATTATCTTAATATTTTACTTACAATCTTTGAATATTTAAAATAATAATATATTTTATTTATCTTTATAGAAAAAAATCAAATATTAAATTAAAATTACATTTTGTTTTTAATAAAATAATATCAATATTTAATATATATATAATGTATGGTTATAATTAAAAATTAAATCATTATAAAAAAATTAATAAAAATATTAAAAAAATAACAAATAATTAAAAATAAAATATTTTAGAATATATATTAAATGAGACGATCTTTAATATTAAATAAATTGCAAAATCATACATAAGAATAGTTAATGTATAAATAATTTTAAAAGTAAATATTTAATAAAACAAAAAATAATAATAGATAGAAACTATGTGATATTTAATATAATACAATTTATGAAAATAACAGTAAATATATATAAAGAATATATATTAAAAAACAATATAAAAGCAAATTCTTAAATATTAAAACAACTATCAAAATAATCTAAAGTTAACGGAATATATATAGATAGTAATCATATATTTCATAAATAAAGAAAATTAAAACAAATTGAATAAAAAATTAATCTGTTGAAAAATCTAATGAAATTTAAAGTATGAATAATAAATAAACATTAACAGAATAAAATTATATAGAAAATTAATAAAAATGTAAATAAAATTAATAATAATAATAATAATAATAATAATAATAATAATAATAATAAAGTTATAATATATAAACTTAATAATAAAACAATTACGATTTAATTTTATAATAAAAAGTTTAAGAAATTTTTTATAATAATAAATATAATAATAAAATTTGTAATAATAAATTTAGGAATTATAGTTGTAATAATAAAATTACTAATCTTAATAATCTTAATAAGAATAAAATTAGCTCCATAATTATAGAGCATCTTTTAAAATAAGTTAAGCTAAGAAAATATAAACGTAAAAATATAATCTTAATTTTTAAATATATATTAAAATATAAATATATAAGTCTTAAAACTAATTAATATAATTCTATTATAAAGCCTTAAGAAAAAAGTATTTATACAGCATATGAAATATAAAATGAAATTTTTTTCGTAGTTCTGTAGAAATAAATAAATATATAATAAACGGAAGATTAGATTATAGCTAATGCTAAATATAATGCAAAATAATAAAACAAAGTAATTAAAAAATTAGATATGCTTATATTTTGAATGAATTTTTTTTAATATGCAAAGTAATATAAATTTTATATTTTAAAACATAACAATATTAAAGGAACCGTTTCAATAAATACCTTGTAAAATTATAGAATTAAAACCAAATGTAAGAATTGTATGGAATTTTAATAAAAAAAAATAATAATAAAAACTTATAGGATTTCATTTATTAAGTGATGATAAAGTATATGAATATTATTGTGAAGATATCTAATTATTAAAAATGAAATCATTATTAAATTAATAAATATTCCAAGCACGATTTTAAGACGAATATGATGTGATATCTTATATCGGAAAAGGAAATTATGCTAAAGTATATGCAGCTGTACATAAAGAAACTGGAATAAAATATGCTGTAAAATGTTTTGAAAAATAAAAATTATTTGAAATTGATAAAGGAATGGTAAATTATAAAAATATGTAATATTTATATGTATAAATTTATAAATATATATTTATATTTATATATTAAAATATTCAAAAATTTACTTATTTTTATATATTTAAAATAAATATTTTAGCTTTCTTTATATAATGAATTAAAAATAATGAGAGATTTAATTGATAATGAAAATGTAATTAAATTATTTGAAGTTTTTGAAGGGTAAAATAATTTTTATTTCGTAATGGAAATTTTAGAAGGAAATTCCTTATAAGACGAAATAAAAAAAAGATCAAATAGTCCTTTTACAGAAGATGAAGTATAAAATATAATTTAAATGGTATTACAAGGAATTTATTATTGTTCATCTAAATAAATAATGCATAGAGATATTAAACCTGAAAATATATTATTTTCTTATTCCTAAAATAAAAAACCAATAATTAAAATAATAGATTTTGGACTTGCCTCATATGCTAATGATATTCCTTATATTTTCCCAAAATGCGGAACTCCTGGTTTCGTTGCTCCTGAAATAGCTAATTTGGTAGATAAAACATAAGGCTATTCTTTAGTTTGTGATGTATTTTCTATAGGAGTGATATTTCATATATTGTAAGAAATAAAAATTATATCAATATCAATATAAATATAAATATAAAATATATATATATATATATATATATATATATATTTTTAATTATTTTTAATTATTTTTTTATTTAAAATAATAAAAAAATTATAGAATTACAGGCGAAGCTGTATTTCCCGGAAAAGATTTTAATAATGTATTAAAAAAAAATAAAGATTGTGAAATTAATTGGAATAAGAAAGAATACGAAAACTTATCTAAAAATTGCAAAGATATAATGATGTGTATGTTAGAAAAAGATCCTAATTAAAGAATTTCGTGTTTTGATGCTTTAAGACATCCATTTTTTAACAATAAAAATAAATTAAAAAGGTTTTCTATAGATGCTAATTTAAATTAAAATGAAAATACAGACTATGATTAAATCCCTTAATTAAGGGAAAAATATTAATCAATGTTTATAAAGCCTTTAAGGATTCCATATATTTAGAAGGATTAGATTAAGAATATAATGATTATGGATGATGAGGCGAACACTTTAATTTCTAGTGACCCGATTATTAATGGGGATTAGGAAACAGATCAAAAGCATTATACAATAGGGTAGATAGAAAAATATAAATCTATTGAAAATATTATAAGTTTTTTTTTTTTTTTTTGTTCTTTTTCTTTTTCTTTTTTTTTTTTTTCTTTTTTCTTTTTTTTTTTAGTTTATATTTTTTTATTTTGTTATTTTTTTTTTAGAAAATAATTAAAAAGATATTATTAAAGAAGATAAAGAAGAAAAAGAAATAAATAATAATAAATAAAGGAAATATATTGTTGAGAGCAGTTGATAAGAAAAATAATTTATAATAAAAGTTTATAAATTTTTATATATATATATATTATTATAGATATATAATTGAAAAAAATTAATCTAATTTTTTTATGATTGTACATTAAAAATTAAAATATATGTTAATTTTTATATATATTTAAATATATATATTTATATATTACAATTTTTTTTTTTTTTTTATTTAATAAATATAAAAATACAAAAAGAAACTTATAATAAATGGGTAATATTTTAAAACATATATAATAATATAAATTTATGAAATAATTTTTTTAAAAAAATGAAAATATTATAAAGATAATGCAGGTAGTTTTATTTATAAATAATGAATAAAAAATCACATATTATTTATACCAAAAAAATAAAATTTATAAGTTGTACCAAGAAGATTTAGACTATTAGAAGAATTAGAACGTGGTGAAAAAGGAATAGGTGATTAAACAGTATCTTATGGTTTAGATAATGGTAAATATAACCTGTTTTTATAGCAAATATTTTAAAAAATAGCCGAAGATATGACATTTACTAATTGGAATGGTACTATATTAGGTCCATATAATGTAAAAAAAAGAAAAAAAAAGAAAAAAAAAGAAAAAGATGCAATTTATAAAATAAAATAATATATATATATAAAATAGACTTCGTTTGAAGGAAGAATATATTCACTTAAAATTGTATGTGGACCTAATTATCCTAATTAACCTCCTTAAGTAAAATTTTTAAGTAAAATAAATCTTCCTTGTGTTAATTAATCTAATGGTTAAGTAAATATATATATATATTAATATTATTATATTTATTATTATTTTTGTTATTTTATTTTTTTTTTAAAAAAAAGATTGAAATATCTAAATTTGCGCCTTTGAAAAATTGGAAAGTTACAAATACTATTGAAAGTGTTTTAATTGGATTAAAAAATGAAATGAATGCAAATAAAAAACTTTCTTAACCTGCTGAAGGAACTAATTATTGAAAATATTTTTTTTTTTTTTTTTATATATATAATTTATATAAGAAATATTTTAAAAATAAAAAAAAAAATTAATAATATATAAAATATTAATTCCTTTTTTTTTTTTTTTTTAAAAAAAAAATATGTAAATTTATTAATATGAAAAAAATTCAGAATAAATTATTAAATTAATCCAATTAAATTAAGTTTAAGGAATAGAATAAATTTATTAGTTTTTTTAAGAAAAAACATCATATTTTAGAATTTTTACAGATCTTTAATTAGGTAATCTTTTTTTAGGAATTTTTGAATAATTAATAGTTTATAATAATTCGAAATGTCTAAAAATAATATAAAAGGCTTTATAAAGTCATGAAAATTAATTTAATAAATATAGGAAGGATATAAATAATAATTTATAATAATATCAACAAACAACATAGAAAGATTTTCAGTAAAGCTTTAAAATATAATAAAAATAAATGATAGAAATGGAAAATATATTGCGTATAAATAATTTTTATCTAACAAATAATAAATAATAAGAGGAGAATTATTTATTAGAGGTTTTTGTTGGAAAAACTACGCCAAAATGTAATATATAATTACTCTTTGAGTCAAAATTTAAACACACAAAATAACGAATAAATAGTAAATAATAATATGATTTAAATGTTAGTCGATTTTTTTGAAATAAATATAATGAAAATAGAATATAACAAAAATAAAGAAAAATACGACATTGTATAAATAAAAATAAAAAATCGTAAATAAACTTAGTTGTGTTTATTTTCTAAAAAAATAATAAAAATATATTTGTATAAAATTAAAACAAAATTTAAATTGCAAAAAATTTATAAAAGAATAAAAGTAGTTGTGAATTGAAATAAGAAAAAGAAAGTAATAATAAAAATAAAGATGAATATATATTAAAAAAATACATTTATAAATATGTATAAAAATAAATATAAATATTAAAAAATTCATATAAATATATATAAATATATATAAATTTATATAAAAATATATATATAATATATATAATATATAATTTAATATTTATTTATTTATTTTAATCTTTGTATTAATTTAATTAGATAAATTATGTTTAATATTGTGACTTTTGTTAATAAAACACAAAAGATTTCCATTTTTTAAATTGTGGGCATTGTTTTTGTGGTTTTTGCATTTAGAAATACAATAATAAATTTTAAACTTGTATTTTTTTACAATGTTATATTATTTATGATAAAAGTAAATTTTTTTTTATAATTGAAAATTATAATATAATAAAAAGAATCAATTTATCTTTGCTAAGTTTTTGACAGTATATATTATAAAGAAAATTTTATCTAAAATGAAGAGTATTTGCATAGAATTTGTGCTAATTATTTTTCTAGAAGTAATAAATAATAAAAATAATGTTTTTTAAAAGTCTTTAAATATATAGTAGATATGTTATAAATATAGGAATAATTAAATAATATATTAAGCAAAGAAAAGATAAAAGAAGAAGAATAAATAGCTTTAAATATTAAAAATAATTAATAATTAAGTATATAAATTTAATGTTTATATTGTTAAAATATGCAAATAATAAAATCCTAAACATAATTTTATTTATGTTATAAATGCAATAAAAGTAAAAATAATATATAAATATTATTTATGTATATATATAGATATATTTATTTATAAAATAAATAATATAAGATATATGTATTTCTCATAATAAAAATATAAATGAATGTTTTTGTTTTTGTTAAATATGTTTTGAAGAATTTTAAATGATTAAATTTACAGTAATTTGTAAAAAATGTAAGTATTCTTAATGTTTAAAATGTAAGAAGAAATATTAAGATGAAACTGTTTGTGAATTTATATGTGAAATTTGTGGTTTTATATTATAAGAATAAAGTAAAATATGTATTTGTTTATTATAAGTATTTGGATTTTGTTTAAATTAATTCGAAAATATTTAATTGAATTTATAAGAAGATTCACTAATTAGAAAAATCTAAGATTGTTCTCATAATATATGCAATATTTGTTATGCTTAATTTCATGTTTTAAAATATTCATAATTAAAATGTATACTTTGTAAATGATTAGTATTTTTTTAAAAAAAATGGAAAATATAAATATAATAATAATAATAATAATAATAATAGCATTTTATTAATAATTTCATTTTAATTTTATTCTAGTAATATTTTTTATTGTACTTAATAATTTCTATTATATATACATATAGTCATATTAATAAGTTTCATCTAATTTTTTTTTAAATAATATTGGATTATCATTAATATGTAATTCTTTTTATTATAATTCTTTAGTATTTTTTTTATTTTTTTATTAAAAATTATTATTATATATATATTAATATATTATTTATTTACAATTATTTAAAATTTCTTAGTTTTCTTTTTTTTTTTCTTACAAAAATGAATTTTCATGATATAATTTTTCATATTTTATTTATTTATTTTTTATTTACGTTTAACATATTTAGATTTCATTAAAAACATATTTTTCCTCATTATTTAAGTTTTCTATTTAATCACAAAACTACAATAAAATAATTTTATTTTTCTAAATATGTTTTTTATTCATATACATTTCCATTAATTTTTATAAATAATTAAATGGTATTTTATTGGATAATATTTATTAAAAGTTTTTATTTTAATTAGACAATTTAAACATATTTGTATCTTCAATTATTTTTCGTGTTATTTTAAATTAATTTTTTTAATAAAAATAAGTTTTTCTTTTAGGTTTTCCTTTTTTAAAATTAAAGAAAAAATTTCTTTGTTTAAAAGTTAAAATTCTTCAATTAATATTTGTTTTTCGTTGCATAATTCGCTAAAATTTCCATTTTTTTCATTTAATTTTTTTTTTTACTGATTCCATATACCTTCTATGAAAATCTTATTGAAAAAAAATAATATAAAAAACAAAAAAAAGCCTTCCATAATAATAATATAAAATGAAAGATTTAACCAAAATTTAATAAAATTTTAATAAAAATCTTCCAAATATATATTTATTTCACTCTCTGAACAACATTGACTTTTTCCCATTTCCTCATATATATCTTTCTTATAATAAATTTTCAAAAACATTATAATATTAATACAAATTCTAGAACTTATTAAAATAATAAACACTATATTGAAAAAAAAGACGCATTTTTTATTGAAATAAAATACAGTCAAAAAAGGCAAAAATAAACCAAAAAAGAAAAATATATAGACATTAATAACTATCGAAAAAGCCAAATATAAACCTATTTCATCAAAAAATTCAAACATATATATAAATTCATCGAATAAAATAGTTCTACATTTCCCATATTAATTCCATAGTACATAATTTTTTAAATATATGTTATAAAAATAGTCTTATTATCCATAATTTTATATTGCATTTATTTAAAAAAACTGTTTTTCATTTAAATAAGGCAAACTATTTTAGATTTAATTTTTAGGTAAATAATTTTACTTATTACAGACTAAAAATTTCTCTTTGTTTAAAAAATATTGATTTCTTCCGAAAGACATGTTCCTTTCTTACTCGTAAAATTTACAAACTTTTCCTCCTTCTGAAACTATTCCCAAAAAAAAAGGAAAACCATCTTTTTCTTCACGAGAATATACTAGGAACTTATCTTTTATTTAAACTATTAAATTCTCGTTTTTTAGAGGCCTGTTCTCACCGTAATATAATTTATTTATAGGACATTTAGTATTTTAAGGCACACAATAGGTATATTTATTATTTTTTTAACCGATTTTACACTTCTTAGTATTTATAGTGGTGCAATTAGAACTCAAATAATTATAATTAGTCATTTTCTCAATACAAAATTGAAGAATTTCTCCATCTAAATACCAATGAGTTAAATTTTTAGCTTACAAAGGAAGTTTAGTTTAACATTTTTAGTCTAAAAGTATATCAGTACATTTATTTTGGTATATTTTGTTCTAAAGGTCTACATTATGAGATGTTGTACAATCACAGCCTTAAAAAGTGCCTTAAAATCTAAAATTTATTAAATATTCTTTACAGATATTTTTATTTATATTTATGTCAGAAATGGGGCTTTATTACCATTCTTTTATGATCTATTTATGATATAAAGAAGGCTTTTATGAATATATTTGTATTATTATTTAAAGTAATAATTAAAAAAAAGTAATTAAGTTAATAATTATATAAATTATTTTTTATATTAAAGATTAGGTTTTTAGTATTTTTATTTTTTATACATTTTATTTTTATTTAAGATTTTAATTTAATTATATAGGAGACATTTTTTTAAAAAATTTTTCTTTTTTATTATATTCAAACTCTTTTTTGTATTTTATTAAATTATAAATAAAACTAAATTTATTTATTTTAAATTTTAAATAATTTAATTAAAAAATACTTATCTATTTTAAAAAAATAAATAAAATATATGGACGATTTATTTGTATATGGAGGATTAATATTAGTAGGATTTTTATGGGGAATAACTAATCCTTTCATAGAATAAGGCTCGAAATAAACTAAATTAGATTAATTTGATATTTCATTTAAATTCTTTATATAATTATTTAGCAAGATTGCATTTTTATTGCCTTTTATTATAAACCAATTGGCTTCTATTTTATATAATTTTTTACTTGGAAAAGCAAGATTAACTGTTGCTTCTACTTTGAGTAATAGTTTATGTACTGTGATAACTTTAATTACTGAATCTATTATAAAAAAATAAAAAATAAATCTAAAAAAATAATTAGGAATATCTTTTATAATTATAGGTATTTATTTATGTCTATTTTCAAATGAAAAAAAATGAATAATATAAAATTACAATAACAAATTGTAATCTATATTATTATTAAAATTAAAAAAAAAATAAAAAAATATAATAATTATTATTTTTATTTATATATATAAATTTTCATTTATTTAAATTTAAATTTTTTTATCAAAATATACTAAATATATTATATTAAATATATATATAAATATAATTTATATATTCAATGTTATTAATATCCTGGAGGAGCTGTTTCTTTGTAAACATTATATTAATAAAACGCTAAAATAATCTTTTATTAATTATAAAATAATATATATAAATATATATATATTTTAATAATATTTATAAATATATAATTATATTTATATTTTTTTATATAACTAATTATATTTTTATTTAAATACCTTAATTATTATTATTATACTACATATAATTAGTGTAAATATATGATATCCTTCAAAGTTGTTCCATATTATTTATTTTGTGTTAAACCATGAATTCATATTCATTAAATACCATAAAATATCAAATAAAATAAAAATAATATTTGAAATTAAAAACTTTTTTATTTAAATAATACAATTATGTTTTTTTACAATTTTATAATGTTAGCTATTATATCTTGTTATCCATAAATAATACATAAATAAGTATAATGCGCAATTATAATCCATTTTCATTACACAATTGAATATACTAATCCACTTTTTGTGATTATTATATTATTTTTTTAAATATTTATTTTTTTATTACAGTTATAATTAATAATAGTTTCTCTATTTTAGACTCTGAAGGATTTACAAAATTTTAATTAGGATTATGAATTTATTTATTTTAAGCTATTTATTTATTTTAAATAATTTATGCATCCATATCATTATAAGAATTATTTAAATTATCGCTATTAAAATTATGCATATATATATAATAAATTGTATTTTTTAAAAAAATAAATATTAAATTAATAAATTGTTTTATTCTTACAAAAATTTTAATAAAATATAATAATATTTTTATAGTTGTAAAATAATTTAAACAAAAATATATTAAAAATTTATTTTTTATATAATTAAAGAACTTTTAAAATATTTATATATTTTAAAAAAAATAAAATATATTATTAAATATTTAATCTTTTTTTTATATTAAATAATTTCTATATAAATTGAATATATTTTATATTTTTTTTTTCAATTAAATATATTGTTTAAATATCCCATTACACTTTTGTTTTTCCTTTAATTACATCCTTTTTATATATTTATATTATTAATAACTTATAAATATTTTAAAAACAAAAATATTTACTCATTTTATATTCTACTATTCTTTTTTAAACTGAATTTTCTTAAGGTATAATATCATAATTTTCCTAACTTATTATATTATTATGAGTAGAAACAACTATACTATTTTTTTCTGAACAAATATTATTAAATGTTAATTTTTATAATTTATCAATTTCATCTTACTATTAAACATTATTTTATATTTATTTTTAAAATTATCTATTTTCATCTTTAAAAAGCGGCAAATTAATACTCTTGTTAAAATTTACTTATTGCATTTGTACTGATTAATCAATTAATTTTACTTATTGTACTTTTTCTGAATGTATTTTTAAATGTCTATCTCTTAAATAATTCTAGCAAACTACATTTTTTTACAAAAGTCCCTATTCCCACATATCATAATATTACTTCTAGCTAATTAAAATTTTATTTGGATTATCATTTTCTAGAAAATATATAGGACTGATTTCTTAAGGAGGCCTTTTTTTTATTTTATATATATATATATAAATAATAATATCTGTATATTAATTTTTTTCTAAAAGAAAAAAACTAAAATTACCAAATATTTTATTAATTTAAAGCTGTCCCTCCATATTTTTACTTTACTTAAGAAGGGTGTGCATGTGTAAAAATTTTATCTGGTCTCTGATTTTAAAAAAAGCTTATTTTATTTATAGTATTTTCAGTCAAAAAACTTTTAATTATGTTCCATGGTATAAATATAGAAGAAGGAGTGTTAACAACATATGTAGCATACATTCTACTCCTATAATTGTTTGATAAATATTGCATTAGTCTTTTTAAAGTTGAAATAGGTAAAGAAGCTATACCTATATTATTTAAATCTAAAATGACTATCCAGTTTTCTACTTAACCTGGCAACATCAAAAATTTAATGATAAATTCAAAAAAATAAGTTATAGATTATAATAATTCCTCAATATTAGACTGTAAATAAATGTTTGAATATATATATATATATATATAAATATATATATATATATATATATATATATTTATATATATATATATATATTTAACAACTTTAATATCTATTTTCGACGCATCTATGATAAGAATTGGACGAAATCGATTGTCTCTTCCATGTAATTAAAATGCTCCACTTGACTTTTTTTATTAAACTTTTATTTTAGAAATTATGTTTTTTTTTTTTATTTTTTTTTTTACAAGTTATCGTTCTATAGCTTCATTATATTCAATCGGAATTGTCTTTTCTCTCCACTCTTAGTGTTATTTTATTGTTTAAAAAGTTTTATCCAATTTAAAATTATTAGCATATAAAAACCTTAATATACATTAATCTTGCCAACTAAATATAGTGTTTTACATATTTTTTTATTTATTTATATTTTTACTATTCAGTTAAGGTAAAATTTTATCTTTCTATATATTTTTTCATTTAATTTATTTATTCTTTTTCGTCTTCATCAAATTTTATTTGTCCTTCGAAAATTCTTCTTACTGTTTTTTATTATATTCCAAATTTTATTTCGTTTTCTTTTTTTTTATATATTTTAAGGCAAATGTTTCATTTTTAAATATTTACATTATGGAAAATAATAATAGGCGTCCTTAGGCATTAAAGGATTTAATTCTAATACCATAGAATTATGATAAGAATATTCCATTAAATATGTATATATGTATTATAATAAATTTTTATTAATATAAAATAAAAATATATTGATTTTTTTAATTTTTAATAAAATATAAATATAATAAAAAAAATGTAAAAAGTAATTTTTTTTATAATTTAAAAAAAAAAAAAAATAATAAAATATAAGTTAAAATTATAATGTATTTAAATCAATATATAAATTATATAAATAAAAATAAATTTTATAGATTTTATAAATTAAATAAATTATATAAATTATTTAAATTATTTAAATAAATATATATATATATATATATATAATATTTATTTTTTTATATATTTATATATATATATGGATTAAATTTATTTTTTTAGTATTTTATGATAAAATATTAAATAAATTTTTTTTTCCTAATAAAATAAAATAAAATAAAATAACCAATATTAATTTTTAATATTAGTTAAAAAAAATATATATACGATTTTTTTTATTATATCAACCCGAAAATATAAAAATGTCAAATTTTAATCCTGAATTACTATTTCGTTAATAAAAAACCCAATTTTTTTTAGCAAAAATAACTATATTAACAAATAACCAGACGATATAAAATAATACACAAGAGATTTTAATAGTAATATAAAAGAATAATAATAAGAATTATATAATATAAAAGATAATTATAAACCTTATAGTAAATAAAATTTTCAATACCAATTGATAATTAAGGAATTTTTTTTTTTGAAAGATTTGGTGTAAAAGATATATAGTTATAAAATAATTAAACAATTGGGAATAAAATTAAATAGAAAATTACAAAAATTATTAAAAAAATAACTAAAGAAATTAAGTAAATACTAATTTTGATATATAATATAATAATAATTATTGTTTCTTTGAGAAATTCTATAAAGAGGAAACTGAATAAGAATAAAAACAAAAAGAAAAAGCTTATAAATAAGCATTTAAAGAATAATTAAACAAATAAATAGAAGAGAAAAATAATCAATAAAAGAATCTTTATAACAAAATAAAAGAAATTCGAAAAAATAATTGGAATAAGAATAATAACAATAATAATAGTTTTTACATAAAATATAAGAATAATAAAAAATAAATCAATATTTATAAAAATAAGATGGAAATTAATAGAATATAAATGAAAATAATTTAATAAATGATCAATATATATAAAAAAAAGACTAAAATATATAAAAAAATGACCAAAATATATAAAAAAAGACCAAAATATATAAAAAAATGACCAAAATATATAAAAAAATGACCAAAATATATAAAAAAATGACCTAAATATATAAAAAAATGATCTAAATATATAAAAAATGACTAAAATTTATAAAAAAATGGCCTTAATATATAAAAAAATAACCAAAATATATAAAAAAATAACCAAAATATATAAAAAAATGGCCTAAATATATAAAATAACCTTAATATATAATAAAATGACCTAAATATATAATAAAATGACCTAAATATATAATAAAATGACCTAAATATATAATAAAATAACCACGAAATTAATTTTTAAGTATAATAAACATAAATTGAAGAATTAGTAAAAAATAACTAATAAATATAATTCTGTAAATTTTTAATGGAAGAACGATTAAAAATACTGAAAAAATCTCTCCAAGAATAAATAGAAATTTAATAGTATTACATATATCTAGAAAATTTAAAAACAGATATCGGAAAAAAGAAAAAATTTAATCTAATTTTGAATATAAAACAAACTAAATAATAGACTCAAATCAACTCTCTTAGTGTCTTATTTCCAAAAATAAACATATATTTTCTTAAATAGAAACCTTTGAAAAATTCTATATTCCAAATTACCTAAAATATGGCTTTTTTAGATTAATAAAATGAAGATTTTGATAGTTCATTACCTTACAATACTAAATTTGTAGAATTAGATGACATAGATGAGGCTAAAATTAGTTATCTGGAAGATTTATAAACATTTAATGAGAATAGTTTATCAAAAACATTAAAGTCAATAATATATGAATAGAAATAAGAAGAAGAAAAAGCTGAATAAGTCGGATATTAAAAATCTAATTTTTAAATAAATACACTTAATACAGAACTTATTAAAACTGCTGATTATTATAAAATGTTTTAATAACACATAATTTAAGATGGATATAGATTTTAAAAATTTAATGTCAAAATTAAAGAAAAAAATAAAAAACATAATCCTGAAAACGAATTGACTTTATAAAGTTTAGATTTTGAAAATACAGATGAAGAAGGAATGTAAAAAAATTAAAATCGAAAACATATAAATGTATTTTAAAATAAAAAACAATAATACTATGAAAATGAAAATTATGAAGAATTATAAAAATTTTAAAAAACGAATGAGAGAGATTTATTTTAATATACTAAAACAATAGATAATTAAAAAAATAATGTAATGCTATAAAATTATTTTTAATGAAGATATATAGATATATTTATTAATTTTGTATTTTGTATTATAATTTTAATTTATGCTTTAAAAATATATACATGTGTAAAATAATATATAAATATATATTTAAATAAATATCAATATATATTTATATATATATATATTTATTTGTTTATATATATTAATATTTTTATATTTTTTTTATTTATATTATTTTTTTTTATTTTTAAAACATATCTTTTATTTTAAAAATTTTTATATTTCATATATATTTTAATATAATAATTAAATAAAATATATTTTAAAATTTTACAATATTATATACAACCTTAATTTTAATTAAATAGAGATTTTTGTTTTAAATATTAATAAAAATTGCGTCGTTATTATTATAGTTAATATCATATCATAATTAGATTATTAAATGTGTCATAAATTTAAAATTATTTATCAAATAATAACAAGAAATTCAATATTATTTTTTCTTAAATTCTTTAAATTATTTATTATACTATTTTGAAATATAAAATAATTAAATTACTTAATTCTAGAATTTAAAAAATAAAATAAAAAAAAATGAAAGTAATTATAATAGAGATTAAATTAAAATAAAATAAATTATGTATTCTATAATAGTATATAGGATGATATCTGAATAAAGAAATCATTAAGTTTTTTTAAATCCATATGAAAATAATAATAATTTTATATAATTAATCAAGAATTTTGATTAAATAAGTTATTTAAAATATAAATTATATCTTACTAAAAATAATAAAAATTTTAAGTATATAGAAATAAAATTTGTGTTCTGATTTTGATTGAAATTCAAGTAATAAATTAAATGTGGAATACTTATGTTATCTTAATACTATTTTAATAATAAATATGAAATATAAAACATTTAAATTATTAAAAATAGGTTATTTGATATAAAATATATATAAAAAAATAAAACAAAAAAACTTATAAGATTTATATAATATTTAATAATCATTTCCCTTTAAAATTTAAAATGAAATTAGGTTTATAAATATAAAAAATTATAAATATTATATAGACAATAAAATCAAATAATAATAATTTTATAAATATAATTAAATATAATAATAATATTTTTACAATCTATTTAAACATGTGATTAATAATATATATATTTTTTTTTTAAAGGATCACCTTTTTCGTCTTATGAAGCTTTTATTTTTATTTGTTTTATTAATATATATTTCTAGAAAGAATATATATCATTTTTAAAATCTGGAATACATAAAATATATATTCTTTTGCTTTTAGTTCATTTATATTTGAAGTAAAAGTATTCTTTAACTCAGAAATTTCATCTTATTTTTTTTTTTAATAAATTTTTATTTTAGAAATAATACTCTTATGAAGTTTAATGTTTTGTCTAATATATTTAATTCATAATTTATTTTGATTAATTAAGTTCTTAAAATATCCTTTTCTCCCGTAACCGTTTCTAGATCTTTTTAATAATAATAATATAATAATTCATAATAATTCTAATATTTTAACATATTTTTATAAACTAAACTATTCTTTAGAAAAATTATATTAAATTTTAAATTAAAACTTTATAATATAATAAATATTAAAAAAATTTTCCTGATAAAAGTAATTTAATTTAAAATAAATATACCTAACTTAAATAATAATTTCTTTATATTAATAGTTATTTATAAAATTCGTTTTAAAATAAAATAATTAATAACAATTTAATATGATTTATACTTTCTTTCTATTATAAATTAAAGATTACAAATTTAAATCTACTTATTATTTTTTTTTAAAGAAATAAATTAATAATCTAAAAGTAATAAAAATACATTCTTTAAGTATATGAAATATTTATCTTAAATCTTAATTTTAAATTCTAGAACTTATTAAATTTAAAATCTGGTATTAAGATTATTAATATATATATGTATATATATATATATATATATATATATATATATATATATATATATATAAGTAAAGTAAAAGATAATTAAAATTAATTATATAAAAGTGAAAAAATATATATACGAAGGAGAATGAAATAAATTAAAAACACACAGAAAACGAATTCTATATTTGAAATATGAAAATATCTTTATATTTTTGAATGGAAAAGTAATAAATCTAATATAAATTTCATAAATGATAAATTTGGATACAAATACTTACGAAAGACAATTGATTTTATAATGGGAATGAAATCAGAAAATGCAACTTTTATTAATATATTATATAATTTTATATTGAAAATTGTCAAAATTATATTATAATTTCAAAAAAAAAAACATTATTATTAATATTAAGATAATAGTAATTTAAAAATATAACTAATAAAAATAGTATATTTATGTTATAAAGCAAATATGATATTGGTTAAAAAACAAATAATATTTAATATAAATATAACTAAATATATTTACACTTAATAATTTGAAAACAAACTATAATATATATATATATATATATATATATATATATATATATATATATATTTCATTTTTATAAATATTAATTTGCTACAAAAGTATATTTTTTAATATTATTATTAAATATTTTATTAATTTCTATTTTGTCTTCAGTTTTTAACTAATTATAGTCATCTGTAAGATATGGAAAAGGATTAATTATAAAAATTTTTGCCATAATTTATTTTAAAATAAAATTTCCAAAATGGCATGTTTTTCAAGTAAAATTTCATCATTATCCTCCGAATTTTATTCTATTTCTAAAAATTATAAAAAATTTTCATTTTTTTTAAATCCTTAATCCCCAAAATGTTAAATTATCTATTTAAAACTTTCCACCTGGATATTTTTTAAAACAACAGTTATACCCTATTCACTTTTTTTCTCTAATTTTTATAATAAATAGAACATATAATAGTCATTTATAAACTAATAAACATGAGAAAAAACCAGAGGAAATACCCAGCTAAAATTCTCTATATTTTTAAGGTTTTATTTTTTACAAAAAATCAGCATTTCTTAAAAAATCTACTTTATTTATTCCAAAGATAAATTATTTGCTAAATATAATCTTTAATATAGACATGGAGTTTATCCTAAATATGATTATTTACCAGATAAAAAACTCAATAATAAGGATTATTTTAATAAATAGTAAAGTTCATTATTTTCCGGTTATATTTATAATTAATCAAAGAAGACTTTTTATTCTAAAATTTCAAAGAATTCTTGAATTTTTTAAGCTTTTTAATTTTCGTCTTGTGAAGTTTCTATTACTTCATAAAAGTATTTTGTAAAATAACCTTAAGTCTTTATTTCTTCGGATTTTTATGTTAGTTTTTACATAATTTCAATCTTTTCTTTATTAGTACTTTTATATAAATCTAAATAAATATATCTAACTACAAATCTTATAATTCTAAAGGAAAGTAGGATTTTATTCTAAAATTTTCTATTTAAATTATATATATATTTTTATTTTTGTATTTTTTTTTTTTTACTAAAGAATTTAAATTTTCGCCTTTATATAATATTTATGACCTATATTTTTTCTAAAAAATCCTTTTTTCATATAAATGGTAAGTGGGATCTATTTATAATAATGTGATTTCATTATTTAATGTTTATTTAAATAAGTCATTTAATTAATTCATATTTTTTTCAAATTATTGTTCGTCTATGACTTTTATTGGAATTCCTATAATGTCTATTGGTTTATTTTTGAAATCTTTTTATTTATTTTAATTATTTTATTAAGTAAAAAATAAAAATAAAAATGCAAACTTAATTATGAATGGATTATTTCTTTATTAGTAGAATATTTTTCCTAATTCTCATCATGGAAATTTTAATCGAACAAAATTGAAGGATGAGTATAAATTTAAGGCTTATTTGAAGAAACAGTTCTCGAAAAAAGCATTTTTATTTTTTTAAAAGACATTTTTTTTTGTTTTTTTTTGTAAAAAAAATAATAATAATTTAACCTTAATTTTTTTTTATATATATATTTATAAAATAAAAATATTTTAACCTTTTTTTTTTATTTTATTTAAATAAAAAAGCTAATTTTTTATAGTTAAAAAATTCAAACAAATATATATAAATAACGAAAAAAAAAAAACATTTTGTTAAAAATAAATTAAACCAATATCAATGATCTATTATCTCCTAATCATTCATTTTAATAATTAGTAAATTTTCCATTTTTTAATAAAAACCAGTAATTAAGTGTTCCTATTAAGAGATCTACATTGAATTAATCAATCTAAAGTAATTTTATTTTTAAACTCTGAATTCTTCTTATGATTTAAAATCAAGTTCAACAGTTTTTTTTTCTTCTTTATTTGTTATAAACACTATTTTTTAGTAAATCTCCTAATATTATTTTGTTCTTTAATTTAACAAAAAAGACAATTTTTTTTCATTAATTTAAGCTAATTTACTAATAATATAATTAACTAAAATTTAAATCAATAAATTCACAAGTAAGTCAAACAAACGAGTATCTTTAAATAGAGTTTTATGTAAATGTTTACTCAATTTAAATGAGATTTTTTACAAGTTTTTTTATTTAGTAAACTTAGCTTAAAGTGTAAATTTTCTTTATTTAATAAAGAATTAAGTAATCTTAAGACTTCATAAATAAAGGACAAAGCCTAATAATGTAAAACTAATAATTCTACCCAAGAAGTATAATCAGTTAATCTTTATTAATTAATATAATTTTATCTGTTATTTTTATTATGAATTTGAAATAGTTTTATCTAAATCAACTTTTATAAGTTTTAAATTATTATCTAAATTTACAATATTTTTTTCACTAGCGGAATTAACTACTCTTTGTAATTTTTCGACATTATATATTATTAATTCTAATATACCATTATTTTTATTAAGATGTGTGTTTCTCTGTTTAAGTAATGTAATTATTATTTGATTGTATCAAGTAATTTACTTAAAACTTAAGATGATTTAACTTTAGGATTGTTCTTTTTTTAAGGTATTTATTGATTTTATAATTTAATTTGTGGGTAGTTTAGATAAAGAGAAAGATGATGTGAATAAACAGATTAATAATAAAGCGGAGATTTTCCTTTTTTTATCATTTTTTCATTTTTTTTTTAAGGTAATATTTTTTAAATATGTGTGTGTTGTGTGTTTTTTTTTTTAAAAAAAAAAACAAAAAAACGGATATTTTTTACAAGTTATAGTTAATTTATTATTAGAATTATGTGTATATGCTTATATTATTAAAATATATATTAATTTCATTTTAGTTTATACAAATAATTTGATTTATAAAATTTATTAAAAAATAGTTATATTGTTTTTAAAAAAATTTATATTATTTATATAAATTTTATTTCTTCGTTTATTTTTTTTTATAACTAAATCAAAATATAAAAAAATTAATAAATAATTAATCAATAAAATAAAATGTATTAAGAATATTTTAGATAATCAAATAAAAAAAATTAAATAATTTATTTTATTCTTTATAATCTTTTAATTTTTATATATTTAAATATCCGTATTTAATAATTTTTTATTTTAAAAAATATTAAATATTTATTATAAAATTAAAATAAATGTATTTATATATATTTATTAATATCTTTTAATACTAATCTATAAATTTCATATTTTTTAAATATTTAATTTTATTTTATTCTCATTTAATTACATAAGCTTATTAAATTTAGAATTTAAATTAAATTATTTCTAAAAAGTTGATTTATTATTAAATAATACTAAATTTTTAAAAATATTTAATGAATATGATTTACTAGAACTAAATAATACATAAAATATTTTTTGTTTTATTTAAAAACATAAAAGTATTAATTACATTTATAATATTATCTGAAATATATATATATTAATTATAACTTATGAATTTATTTTTTAAATTAATTGGGAAAGATAAATATATGTTTTTTAAAATAAATTATAATAAAAAAAGTTATTTAAAGTCTAAAAATAACATTTTTAATAACATTTCGAATAAAAACATATTTATTTATTTTATTCTAAAATTTTCGAAATTTAAAATTTAAAAAATTTTAAATTTAAGAATGTAAATATAAAATAATATTTTAATTATAATATAAAAAAAATAACAAACTCTAATTATAATCAACAATTAATATAAAATATAAAAAAATTGTATCAATACATCAAAAAATATTTATATTAATAAAAAAATAATTTAAAATAATATATAAATTATTAAAAAATACATAAAAAATTAATGGTTCACTTTCCAGAAGAAATTGAATACAGTGATAAATACAGTGATGAATATTACGAATATCGTCATGTTATATTACCTAAAGCATTATTTAAAAAAATTCCAAAAGGAAGATTACTAGATGAATTGGAATGGCGTTCATTAGGAGTATAATAAAGTCGAGGATGGATTCATTATGAAATACATAAACCAGAACCTCACATTTTATTATTTAGGAGACCATTAGGAACTGATTTATAAACAGGATTACCACCACCTGGATTTAGAGCACTCTATTGAAGAATATATAAACATTTTAAATTTATCTATTTATTTATACGGTTTATTTATTATCTTTTTAAAAAAATAACATATAAATATTATTTATTTTTTAGTATTAGTTTGGTAAAAAAATATAAAAAAATAATAATAATATATATAAATATATATATATATATTTATTTATATATAAATATATATATATATTTATATATTAATATTTATTTTACTATTAATTATAAATTTAAATAAAATGTTAATTTATTTTTATAATTTTAATACTTATAACTTTTATAATATATATTTTTTTTTTTTCTAAAATTTAAAATTTTTTTTATTATTTTTTACTCACAAATAATTTCAAATTTATATAAGAAAAAATATAACTTTTACTCTATATTTTATATAACACAATTATTTAAAATATCCTAAATAATTTATTATTTGATTTTTTTTTTTTTAATTTTTATTTAGATAAACATTACTCAATATTATCTAAAAACATTAAATAGAGTATATTTTTGAAATCTTTTAAAATAAAAAATATTAAAAATACATTTATTTGTATAAAATCCAACTCTTTTATGACATTTATATATATATTTCGAGCATAAAAATTTAATATTTAAATTATCAAAAGAATTCTAATTTATAAAACTAGATTTTCTCTTAAAAAATACAAAAATTATCTATATTTATTTATCCAATTTAAAGAAATCTTAATCATCTTTTTATTATTAATTTATAATATTTGATAAAATAAATTTATAAATAATCAATTTTTATTGAGTTAAAAATATATTAATCCTTATTAGTTATAATGCAATAATATATAAAATTTTAATTTTAAGTTGTTAAAATAATTTTCTAACAAACACAACTAATTAATTAATATTAAGATAATTTGAAAATTGATTTTTCAGATATTAAATACCTGTCTGAGTATTTACTTTAGGGATATTTAACTATTTTTTCTCCCGAAAAATAACTTAGAACACCAGATATGTAAAACTATAAAGTTTATTAATTTTAATAAATGAATTAAACAATTATAAATTACTTATGTTTAATTAAAACAAACTCTTTTGATATAAAATATATTCCTAATAGGAGCAGCTAATATAGATACTGTAATTTAATTATATAAATTTGATGTATTTACTAAAAATATATTATTTTTAAATATATATATATAATTTTTTTCATATAAAATTTGCTAGATTTCATCCCTTTTCGAAATTTCAAATTGACTTTATATTGCCATAGGAGAATATAAGATTTTTTTTAAAAAAAATAATACTTTTTTTTTTTTTTTGGGGGATTGGATTGCGGATGGAATAAGGATAAATTCTTGTTTTTAATTATGATTTGTTTTTCAAGAATTAAAGGATTAGAATTTTGGAAAATAATTTTTTATTTTTTTAAAAAAAGATGGAAATAAGTATTTATTTTACGATTATTTGGAAAATATATTGGTATAAGGGTATAAGGGTATAAGGGAAGAATAGTTTTCTTTAGGAAAGCACGGTTTTTAAAAATAATAAAGTTTTTGTTTTTTTAGGATTAAATACATAGATATCTTTTTTTTTATTTTATGCTTTTTTATAATATAGATAGTTAATTTTTTTATTTATTTATTCTGTATGTTTTTTTTTTATTAATATATATTAAATAATATAATAAAGTGTAACTTTTAATTAAAAAAAAAAAAAATTAAATAATATTAATTAAAAACTAAAAATAAAAGAATAAAAATTTTAATGTTTGAAGGAACAAGACTTTCTTATATTGTACCTGGCTATACAGGGTATATTTTTTTTTTAAAAAAGGCATGACTTTATTTAATAAAAATATATAAAAAAGTCATATTCCAAATATTTAAAGAGATGATGTTTTAGTAATTAATAAATAAGATCCTCGTTATTAAATCCCTGGTAAAAAAAAATATTATATGTATATATATATATAAAAAAAAAAAAAAAATTAAAAAGGTTATGAAGGATATGTTAATTCAATTAAATGTGAAAATATATTCGGAAAAACATACGGAAAAATAACTTATGCTATTTCTGCTGGAGATTTACATTAAGGATAAGATGTTCCGCCTTCTTAAAGATATAAAAGTATGTATGGTGATATATATATGAATTAAAATGAAGTACTATAAAGAACTGCCGCAGAAATTGTGGGCGTTTAAGCAAATAAATTTAACTATAATTAAGTATATATATATTTTTTATATATATAATTATAACAAAAATATTGTTTTTAAATATAAAAGACTGAAAATCTTAAAAATAGTAACTTTTGGTAATAATAATAATAACTTGTAGAAAAATAAAAGGAAAATTAAAATAATTAAAAAGTTTAAGAAGATTTCTAAAAAAGTGTGAGTTAATTTTATGGAGATGAAAATAAATAAACATGTATTTTTTTATTTTATTTTATTTTTTTTTGACAAAAAAATAATTAAAAAAAAAAGTAAAATTAGGAACTCCTTTACCTGGTTATACTGGAACTAATAAAAGAATTGTAGCAGCAAATATTTTCGGATAAACTTTCGCAAATGCAAGGAAAACAGCTATTTAAGATTAACATAATATTGATTAAGAAAGAGTTAAAAATTTTATTACTCAATCAACTTAGATTCCTAAAATTGGTAAATGAGATAGAAAGAAAAGCATAAATATATATATATATAAATAATATTTTATTCAATAAATTGATTTATTTAATAAGAATTTTATAAAGCTTAAAATATATATATATATATATTATTTTATTTTATTTTACGTTAAAAAATTATTTTTTATTTATATATTATTTTAATTATTTTTTATAAATAATAAAAAACTATAATTATATTTATGTTTTGAGCTAATTTTAAATAATTTATTATATTTAATATAAGATTCTTTTTTTTTATATAAAATAATTAAATTTACACAATTAAAAATGATAGTTATAAGAAAAATCTTCTAATATAATAAATAAGCTTTTAAAAAAATATGTATGTTATTATTATTTATATTATAAATACTATTTCCAATATTTTAGAATTTCAAAAGAGTTCCTTTATCGAAGGTTAAGATTAATAAAAAAAATAAGGTTTGTTCAATAATAATTATAATTAAAATAAATAATATCAAAATGGCAAACAATAATATAATTAAGATTAAAAATAATAGTAATAATATCCAACAAGTAAACAAATAAAAATTATAGTAACAACTAAGAAATTAAATTTGCTAAAAATTAATCTAAAATTATAATAAAATATTAAACTTTATATAAATATACTATATTTGTATTTATTAAAAAGTATTTTAAGTATGGAACGATTCTTTGTAATTTGCAGGAGAAACACATACTTTATATATTTTACCAATTCCTGTATTTAAAATACATTTTATTTATAAAAATATACAAAAAAGAATTGATATATATATATATAATATAAATATATAAAATATCAATATATATATAAATATATAAAAATGTATATAAATAATTTTTTATATTTATATTTTATATATATATTTAAAGCCTGTTATTAAACAAAATAAATTATAAGCTAATAATATGAAATATTTTTCAGGATTAATCTTAAAATTTGAAGAAATTCCTGCTATAAAAAATACTGAAAAATATTATCCAGTTATTATTTTATTTATTATTATTATTTAATTTTTTTATATCTATTTAGGACTTAAGTTCTAAATATTTTAGATTGCCTTTTATTTAAATTGATTAAATTTTAAATTTTGATTTATCAAATAAAGAAGAAGAAATATATTATTGTTATATTATAAAATATTTAATTTATTTGTTTAATATTTTTTTTTAAAAAAAATAAATAAATATATAGAATCAATATAATTTAAACCTAAATATTTAAAAATTGAAAATGTTTTAAGCGATAAAAAAGTTAAATTTTAATTTTAAGAATGTGATAGTTAAGGGAAAAAAATAGGAGATTAATTAATAATTGATTTAACACATTCATAATTTAAATTTTTATAATTAAATATTTAAGTAAAATATTTATTTATTTTATTTTTAAAAAATTTAAAAGTACTCATTACCTCATTTAAGTGGATGGGCATTTTCTTGTTCTTTATCTTAAAAATAAAATATAAAATTATAATAAGAATAATTATAAAAATAAGATTATTAATAAGACTAACTATGAGCAGATATAAAATAAGAAATATATATAGATATATATAAAAATATATAAAAAGAATTATTATATAAATATGAATTTAATATATATTAATTTAATTTTTTTTAATGATTTTACAGGTAAAATTAATTATTTATACAACAGAGAGATTATTATAGTATTAATTATTCTTCTTTTAGAAAAATAAAAAAATTCTATTTAAATTTTTTTAATAAATATATAAATATAAAAAATTTGTAAACAAATATAATTTCTTTATAAATTATAATCTTAAAGAAACTTTTTTTATTTATAAAATAATTATTAAATATTTACTAAATTAATATTTAATAATAAACATGTATATAATGTTATCTATTTCAAATTTATTTTATTATTTTTTTATTTACTCTTTAGAAATATAATTTTATAATATTTTCTGAGATAATTAATTATTAAAAGGAAACTAAATAAATTTATAATTAATTTCTATAGAAATTTCTATAATCTTATATAAATATATACAAAAGTCTTTTATTATATAAAAATATAATAATTAAGAGAAATAATAAAATTGAAAATAATAAAAAAAAACTAACAAATATACAAAATGCCTAGAAGATGTAATTATATAATTTACCAAAAACGAATATATATTAAAAATAAATTAAAAAAATAGCATCATCATCAAGTAGAACATCAAGCTCAAGAAGTACAGCAACAGCACA
The DNA here is from genome assembly GCF_000220395.1 of Ichthyophthirius multifiliis. NCBI lineage: Eukaryota > Ciliophora > Oligohymenophorea > Hymenostomatida > Ichthyophthirius > Ichthyophthirius multifiliis. The sequence goes on from NW_004086000.1 coordinate 65,423, forward strand.
AAGACCCGCATATTAGCCCACTAGACCAGTTTAATAACCACCCGTATAATAATAAAAATCTGGTGGTATTTTCTCAGGTTTAGGAAGTACCCTTATGACAGGAATGGCTTTTGGGGCTGGTTCTGAAGTAGCACATTAAGCAATAAGATCAGTAATTGGAGGAGGTTCTGGTCATGGACAATAATAGGTTGAATAATAATAACAACAATAATAATAATACCAATAACCATAATAATAATTATGTGGAGATGAAACTTAAAGTTTTACTAATGTAATTATAAAATTATATAATTTAGTTTATATTATTAAAATTTTTTAGTGTTTAAAGAATTATTAAGAAATCTCTATGTGTCAAACTTATATGGATATTCTTAAGGAATGTTAAAAAAGAAACATTTGAAAAATACAAATAAATTAATATATATTTAATATTTTTACAAATATATACAAGTGTTTTTATTTATTTAAAAAATTAATTAGACATTTTTTATTAATTATTAAAATTTCTTTAAAAAATTATATAAATAAAATTTTAAATAATAAAATATATTAATAATATTTAGATTACTAAATATTATGTTTTTATATATTTATTATAATATATATATGTATATATAAATATATATAATTATAAATATATATGAAATATATATTTTTATATTTAACATTTTAAATTTTTTTCATGATTTAATATTTAATTATTTTTATAAATCTATATTATTATGTTGAATTTTTTTAATATACTTTTATATAAAAATTATACTAAATAAAAAGTTCAGAAATACTTTTCAAATATTAAATACGAAATAATATTAAATATATTTATATTGATTATATTATATTTTTTAAAAAATTAATTAATAAATAATTAAGTTTTTTATCTAAGTTAATTCTTCACATTTCACATTTCACAATCACTATCATAATTATTTTATTATTAAAATCGCAACTTTTTCTTTATATTTCTAATTATTATTATATTCCTTATTATTAATATTATTCATAATCTGAGCTAGAATTACTATTATCATGAGAATCTGAGTTTTTACTTATTTTTTATAGACCACCTTATTTTTTTTATTTTTATTCTTTATTTTTTTTATATTTATTTTCTTTCGTTATCATTATAATCATCATTATCACAAGAATCATCACTAAGTTAATATTTGTCATCATTATAATATTAAAAGACTTAATTTTCGCATTCATTCCAATCTTCAAAATGTGTAATAGAATTTCTTCTTTATAAATGAACAATATTCATTTTTTAAAATGAAGCCTATTTAAATAATTTAGGAGAACATTTATTTATTGCATCATTTAAATCATCTTATAAATGAATTAAACCCTTATTATCTGGGAATTCTTTTAAATAGACTTAAATACTTTCCTAAAAAGATATTAATAATAGTTTTCCTTCTTTAAATTGTTAGTTAGTGGCTAAATCAGTCGCTTCTTTTATTTTTAAACCTCCCATAGATCTTTAATAAGCCACAATTAATTCTTCGTAAAACTCTTCTTTTTTATTATTTAAAGCATCCTCTTTTTCATCCACAAACTTTACTTCTAAAAAGGCCTTTTTATAGACTACAGACTCTTAATTAAGTAATTTTACTTATAAATTTGCTTATATAACATTACTATTAGCTTAATTTTAATAATTATTTGTATTTTTTCCTTTATATTCACATTCAAAGACGAAAATTTTCTTATCTCCTAAAATTATAAGTGGAATTTTCAAAATATAATGTTCTCCTTTTTTTTTCTCTTCAAATTATTAATCTCCTGCGAAAAAATTAACTATAGAAAAATTATTATTATCTTAAACTTTTATATTAATTAAAGCATTTTCCCCCAAAACACTCAAAAGACCCCCTACAGACAAAATTAACCATTCAGAGACTTTTTTCACATTTTCAATATAATAATACCCTCCTTTATTTTTCTCGGCTATATTTCTCATTTTAACTGCATCATGATAAGACCCATATCCGTATGTATTTATAAGGAAATTGTCTTAAATTTAATAAGAATTAATCAATTATTAGGCTCTTATGTCTATATTGGGTTTATCGTCTTATCCATCGGAAAGTAAAAACAAACAAGTGAGTTGATTTTTGCTTTATCTTCCTTAAATCATTTATAATCCAGCTTGTAGACCTAAATCTATACGTGTAGAACCCCTGCCTTGTATTTATTAAATTGCAGCTTTTAATTCGACCTTGTTCTAGTCGTTTATTTTCAAAAAAGGGGTCAATATAGTAGCTTATTAGTCAAAACTTATTAAACATATTCGGTCGTTTTAGCCTAGAATTTTTAATAAGTATTTTAATGACTTTCTTACTAGTTAGGCTTTACTAGACATCGAGCCACTATCGTCTATTACGCAAACTAAATCCATTGGGACTTTATTTTTTTTTTAATTCATGTGTGTTTTTATACTTATACTACAAATAAAGTTTTTTTTTCGGTTTTTTAAAAAGTGTTTGTTTCGCTTAAAAACTAGCACTAAATAGAATTTTCTGCTTCTTCTAGTGTTAGTTTTTGTTGTTCTTCTTTTTATTCTATAGGTTAGTTTTATAGGTTTACTTTATCTTCACGTTTTTACATTTAGTCGTAGTTTTTTATATTTTAAGAATCTAATTGTATATGGTTTTAGTTTTAAGAAGTTTAAGATTAAGATATGGATTTTTTGGGCTATTTAGAAAAAAATTGTTTTAGTCTATTAAACATCTTTAGCTTTTTTATTTTATTTTTTTATAAAAATTTAATTTTTTTGTTTTGTATTTGTTTATGCTTTTATTTTTTATTTTTTTATAAAAGTGGCGTGGCTATTATAAATTATTATTTTAAAATTGAAATAATGTAGTGTAAATAATTAAATAGTAAAAATTATTATAAATATGAAATAAATTAATTAAATTCTGATAAATTTTATATAAAATTAATTAATTTTTTTAAGTTATTTTTTTATATTTTCGATACTATTAATTATTATTACTAATAAAAAATTATTTTTTTTAATAAATAAATTAATTATCTTTAAATTTGATATTTAAATATTAAAATATATATAAATAATTAATTAAACAAAATTATAAAATTTTCATTTTTTTTTAATTTAAAAAAATTATTTAGAAAATTAAAAAAAATTAAGAAATTAAAAAAATTTAATTAAATTATATATATAAAATATGAAAATTAAAATAATAACATTTTATTTTATAATTAATTTAAATATGATTATATAGTTTTAAAAAATAAATTAAAAATCTATTATTTAAATATTAATATATTTTTAAATTTAATAGTTTATTTAACAATAATTTTATTATTATTTTTTTAATATACAATTAATTTTTATTTTTTATTTCGTCAAAAATATTATCTTTTTTACAAAACTTTAAAAATTTAAATTATATTCACAATTATTTTTAATGTTAAATAATATCTTTTTTTCGCTATAAATATTATATTTTAATTATTTATGTTAAATCAATCATTTATAATATTAATCTATTATTCATTTAAAATTAAATAAGAAGTTTATTTATTTACTTTATTGCTTATTTTATGTATATTATGTAATGTAAATATAAATAAAATTAATTTTTCTTATTATTTTAAACAAATTTATTTAAAAAAATTAGTTTGTTTTCATTATTTTAAATTTTATATTTTTAAAATTATTTTTTATTAATTAATGTAAAATTTATTAATTAGATAATATTAAATATATATTAATTGCAAAAACATTTTTCGATTTTTCTATAATTCCTTAAATATTTAAATTATATAAATAATAATATGGAAATAAAAATTTAATAATGGTTAAATACAATATTAAAATTATATATATTTTACCTTTATTTCTGCATATACTTATTCTTTTCTAAATTTTTAAAATATTATAATTTTATTTATTTTTAACTATACATTTATTTTTTATAAATAAATATGAAATGCTTATTTATAAATAAATATTAGATTTATTAATGTTTTTATGAGAAGCATATAACAAAAAAAACCAAATTATTATATGAATATGAATTATTATATTTAATGTCATTTAAATGTGTTTAATTTTTTTTTTTTAAAAAAAAGTTATGAATTATTTATGTAATTACCAAATTAAAAGTTTATAATATATATATATTTTGTTAAAAAAATATAATTTATTTAGTAAGCAGTATAGATTTTATATAAATAATTGGTTTGAAATTTTATTTTCTCATAAATTTTATAGATATGATTTTGTATATAAAAATTGAATAGATTTAAATGATGAATAATAATCTAGCACGATTTTATTATTATTATTATTATATTTATTTTTTTAGATATATTCTAGTATTTTTTTTTATATATATAATCTTTATTTTTTATATGATAGTATTTATATAGTTAATAAAATAAAAGCATTAAATTATATAAATATTTATTTAAAAGAAATAATTACCACAAATTTATTATATTTAAAATCTAAAATTATAATATATGTTTTTATTTTATTTTTACATTAAAATATAATAAATAAAATTCATATTGTTTTTTAAATAGATATATAAATATAATTTTAAAATATTTTTTTTAAAAAAATAAAAATTAAAATAAATGTATTTAAAATAAATAATATAATTTTTCTTATATTTTTTAACATTTATTTTTATAATATCTATTTTAAAATCTAGTCTTTTCTCTTAACATTCTATCTCCAGTAGAAACTTTACGAAATGGATCTAAAGCCCAAGTAGCTTAAAATCCTTAATAATAAACATAAACCCTTCCGTAGACTAAAACTAATCTGAATAATGGCTAAAAGACATAACCAAAGCAGCTTAAAAATATCCTTCTTTTTGCAACTCAGGGGATGAATAAACTGATAAAAAAGAATTCGCTGCTTTCCTATCAATAATAGGTGCAGAAACTTCTTTTGGAGTTGGATTTCCTTGCGTTTAAGAAAACGGATGCCCTAATTGTAGCGTATGTTTTTATGATACAAAAGGTAAGGAATGTGAATAAAATCCTAATAAATAATATTACGGGAGGGGTCCTTTATAAATTTCTTGGGATACAAACTACAACGAATTCTCTAAAAGCTACTTTGGAGATACTAGAGTTATCGAAAACCCGAATTTATTAAATAATAATACGGAATTATGCTGGGCTTCTGCGCTTTGGTTTTGGATGTAATAACATAACTTTGGAGGATGGTGTATGCCCTAAGCAGCTTGGCCTTTTAAAAACTAATGTGATTAAGAATGTCCTTTGGGACCAGGAAATAATTGTGGAAATTAAAATTGCAATAAAGATCATTGGATTGATTTAAATAAAGAAAGTCCACACAATGCAATTGTTAAATATAATAGTATTGGAATGGTTATTAATATTATTAATGGGGGATATGATTGTTGTCCATCTACTAGTTATTTTAATTAATATGGACATAGTGTTTATAGGATTTATTGGTGGGCAGATATTCTTAAGTAATGGGGAGAGAAATTACCTTGGGATGTACTAAAACCGGTACCTATTGATTATTGTTAGGCAGCTTATAATAAAATTGATTGTAGTAGAATGGGAAGTGATAGTTGTTATTATAATTGTTGTAACTCTATGTGATTTTGTTTGTTTGTTTTTTTCTTCGTTCTTTTTTATATAAAAGTTATTTAATAATTAGAACTTTTGTTATTTCTTTAATATTTTTATATGATGTAAGTTTAGAATGATTTAATATAAAATTATTCCTACTAATTTTAATATAAAAAAATAATCTAAAACTTTTTATTTTAAATTTATTGTTAATAAATATTATTTTTAAATAAAAAAAAAAAAAAGTTAAAGAAAAAAAAATAAAAAATATTTTTTGTTAAAGTATTTTTACATAAAATATATAAGAATTTAAAAATTTATATTAAAAATAACAATTATCTTATATTTATAATATACAGCAAATTTAAATAATATAATATAAGCAAACAATTTTTACTAAACCATAAAAAAAGAAAAATAACTAACTTTTTAAATAAATAAAAATATTTTTTACGATAATTAGACTAAAACCAATCTATAAATTAGGAAATATAAAACTGAACAAATTTTTAATAAGAGAATCGATACAATTCTTAAAGGTGTAAAAATATATGAAACATTATATAAAAAAATATTCCTGAAGATAACAATAATTGTGAATATATTGAATGTGATAGCATTTTTTGTTCCAATAATGAATATTATTATTAAAGGAAACATAAAACATTTATTTTTGTGATTTTAAGAAATTTAGTATGCCAAATCATATTAAATTTAAATATTAATTAATGTAAGAATAAATCTTAATTTATAAATAAAAGATATATAAATAAGATATAATAAAAGATTAATTAATAGAAAAATAAAATAATAGTAATTATAAATTTTATAATATATTATAAATTTAGTAATAAATAATTTCGTATATTTAAATTAATAATTTAGTCCTTTAATTTTATTTTAAAATAAAATTATATGTATAAATATTAAATTAGAAATTATATTAATATAAAAAAAAATTGTATTATATATATAATAATATTAATTTATATTAATTTATTTTTATTTAAATTTCTATATTTATTTATTATGTTTTTGTTATTTATTTATATTTTTTAAAAATATTATAATTAAAATAAATGAAATAAAATTTAATATATGTTTAAAAATAAAAATAAAATTAAATTAGGAAGGATGGAAGAAATTATTTCTTTATTTTTTTCAACGAATAAAACTTTGAACATTAGGTATTTAAATTTTTTTTTCATTCCTATCTATGCTTTCTCTAAAACATAATACTTTTAATGACTCACTATTTTTTTTTTTCTAATATTAAAACAAAACAGAATTTTCCATTTAAATAATTTCATTATCAACATTATCTTATACATTTTTTCCATTCACAAATTTTTATTAAAAGCATTTCATTTAATTATTATCAAATTTCCCTTTCCCAAAAGAATGAGAAACAGCATTCATTAATCCCAACTTCTACAATAAACTGAAACTTCCATATGAAGCAGGTGTCTATCCGAAATCATTTACGGCATTAAGATCACCACCATTTAAAGGAAATTTAGAATAATGCTTTCATGTACACTTTGAAAGGCTATATGTAAGGGAGTATTCGAGTTTTAGCATTTAATATTAACGTCAGCACCTGATTTTAACAAAAATTTAACAAATTCATCGTCTTTTTTTTTAGTTACGTAATATAGTGGTGTATTTTTTTTTTCATCTTGAATATTTATGTCTCTAGGGTAAAAAATATAACCGGAATTTTTCACCACTAAAAGATTGCCTTATTTTGCTGCGTTAATTAGTTTTTTTTATTTAATTAAAAGTCCTACTTTTTTTTCAGAAATGTAACTTCTTTATGTATTATTAGTTTGATATTAGATACTTTCTGTAAATCTGGTACTTTATGGTTCATCTTGTAAAATTAAAGAAGATTTTTTTAAATTATTATTTTTTTTAAATGAATTATTTGTTAAAATTGTAAGTTTTTCTTAAAGGGAATTTTTATGTCTTTTTTATTGTTTTTAATTAGATTATTGAGTATTAATAGAGTTTTATTAATTGTTTTATTATTAATAATTATAATCATTAAATGTTAAACAATAGTTAATTTTTTTTCTTTTTTTAAAAGCAGATAATTATTCTTCTTCTCCAACTTTTTATTATGACTTTTTTTATTTAAATTGGTCTTTTATGAATTACATTAAAGCTTTATTTTCTTCGTGTTATTTTAAAGATTTTAGAACTTTTTTTTCCTCTTTTTCTCTCGAATTTTAAAGTAAATTTCTATATTTTTTTACTTATAAATACTTTTTAATCCATTTTTAGATTATTATACAGGCTTGTTATTATATTTCCTTATTTGTTGTTTTCGTTTATGTATTTATCTCCTCATCATTTTATGTAAAGGCGAAAATATTATTATTTTCTAAAGAAGGTCCATTACTGTAAAAATTAATAAAATGCTTTTTATAACAAGTTTATTCTTTTTCTTTTATTTTCCTTTTATATTAATTACTTAACTTTTTTTAAATATATAATTATTTTATATGTTTTTCATCATAAACAGTTTTTTTTAGAATTTTTTGATTATTTTCTTGTAATTAATTTATGTTTTAAAGTCCCATTATTAACTTTATTTAATTTTTTTTAGTTTTTAATTTTTTTTTTTTTTTTTACTTTTGAACTTGGATGATATGTATTTTATGATTATTTTATAGTTATAATATTTTGTTAGTATTTATTATTATTATCTTAAGCGGTAAAGAAAAGTTTTTTTTGTTAAATTTTTTAAAGATCTTCTTAATTCTAATTAAATTATTTCTAATTCAAAGGCTCTTTCTAAAAAAAAGATTCAGATTTTTTAAAGGCTACTTTTTTTTTAAGTTAAATTATGAAATGTCTAACAAAATAATTATTTTTGATTTTTTAAATATGCGTAATATTATCGAGAACATTCGAGAGTTTTTTTTTTATTTTTTCCAATTATTATTTTTGGTATTTTTTTTTAACTTTTTTTTAAATTTAAACTTTTATGTTTTATAAAACATTAAAATCTTTTTATTTTTCTTTATTTTCTTATAATTTCTATTACAAAAAAATTGTCCTTTATTTTTTAAATTCTTAAAGAATATTTACATATTAATTTATTATATTATCTGAAATTGCCAACTCGATTTTTTGTATTTCCTATATGTTTATTTCATCTATTAATTTCTAAATTACGTTTTTATTTTAATTCTATGTTAATAATTTACTCGTATTTATCATAAAAATTTCCTCTTTTTAGGTTAGAATATCTCCTTCTTTTTATTTTTAAATTAGAAGTTCTCTATATAAATCTAGTTTTTCATAAACGCAGAGTTGTTCTTTTTTAATTGGTAAAATTGAGATATGAAAAAAGTTGTTTTTTTTGCTTTTTTTGGTATATTTTTATTTATTTTCATTTTCTAATTATTAAAAAGTTTTCTCGAATTTTTCATTCCAAAAAATTTTTTAATTTTAATCATTTTTTTCATCGTCTTAGGCAAGAAACTAATTTAAAAAAAGTGAATTTTTTTCATGTAAAATATCAAACAAACACATCCTTAATTTAGGTTTTAATTCATCATATTATGTTTTTACATTTACCCATTAAAAAAGATTTTTTTCAATACTTTTTTTTTGGAATTTTTATTATTCTGTCTTTTCTTGTTTTAAATTAATTTACATTCTACTATCTATTTTTTCTAGTAAAAATTATATTTATTCACTCATACTTTATTTTATTTATTAAATTAAATAATTTTCTTTCTATTCTTAGTTTTTTAGTTTTTCTAAATAATTCTTATTTATATTAAATTTACTAATTATTTTATCTGTACTCAACTACATATATTATTCATTTTCATTTATAAAATCTTGAATTAACTCCACTAAATAATTTATATTATCACTTTTAATGCTTTTCTTTAAATTCATTGTTAAACTCCTTTAAATAAGACTTTATTTTTTATTTTCATTATTTTGTATTTAATCATTTTTTCTGTTAAATTTTATATTTTAAGTTAATTTAAATTAATCTTTTTAACGACGCGCAGATAAAATTTTTCGGGAAAAAAGGCTCTATTTATGTTCAAAAGATTAAAAATATTAAAATCTACTATGAATATTTTAATATGTATCTAATCCTTTAAATTCAATTATATTATCTAATGATTTAGTTATTTTTTTCATTAAATATATGCCCAAATATATAATTTAATAAAGTATAAAAATAATATATACAATAAATAAAAACTAAAATAAAAAACAAAACAAAATTAAAAATAAAAATCATAAATAAAAATAAAAATAAAAATAAAAATAAAAATAAAAATAAAAATAAAAATATAAATAAAATTAAAAAAATAAAAAAAAATAAAAAATAAAAAAAAATCCATTATAAATAATATATATAAATCAATAATTTTCATTATTTATTAAAGCTATAATAGATGTCCAACCAGTAAAAGGATAAGAATGTGTCCCAAATCCATTCTAATTATAATTTTCATAAAAATATCCATCCCTTTCAAATGTTCCACAAACTAATTAAATTAAATTATCCCTTAATTTATTATATAAACTAGCAACATTTTAATTTTCAAAATAATATTATTTTAAACCTTTTAAAACTAAATAATTAATATGAATCCAAATTGGTCCTGTCCAATAATTCTACCCTTTTTCGAAAAAATAATCGTTTTTAGCTAAACTTCTAAGTCCATATTTTGTCCAAAGAACATTCTCATTTTATATGTGTTAAACAATAGTCTCTAATTCTAAAGTATCTTAATTGATAAGTCCTAAGGCTAAAGGCAATATATTTGGGTATCCGAAATGAGAACTAAATTATAATTATTTATTATTTTTAGAAAAAAGCAGGTCTTTAAAAAGATTATCTTTCGAATCTAAAAAATATTTATAAGTTGCTTCTTTAATATCTTATTATATATTCTTATAATAAGCTTATTTTTCTACATTATTCAATTTCTCGAATAATTCTTTAAGTACATATGCAAAATAATACATCCAACTTTAAGCATCAATATGTCCTATAGGCTAATATTAAGGTAAATATTAATCGTTTCTGGGATAATCATCCATACCACTATTAAAAGATTATTTTAAACCTCCATTTTGGTCCCACCATTTGAAAACGAAACTTTCATTTTTTTTTCAAATATATCAATATCGTTTATCATTTAAGTTCTCATATACCATTAAAACCATTTTTCTATTTTTTCAACATAACCTTCATTTTATAATTCTTTTATAATATCCATATGTTCACGGATAAAAAAATCTATAGTTAAAATTAAAGATGGTGGATTTCCATCACGATTATCTTTCCATAAAAATTCGGGACAATTACACAATTTCTCGGCTTCTTCCCCTCTCGTTTGTTCGCGGCAAATCCAGCCGTCTTCTGTCATTGTGTCTAACCAGCTTTTTATTATTTCCTTAGATATATTTTCCTCGAATTTGCTAGCTATGGCATTATGAAAACCATCATCCCATAAAAATGACCAACTGAATCTTTACCTTGAAGGCGTAAAACTAAATATTGGTTTAGGGATTTAGTCTTTTTTTAAAAAAAATTAAAAATATAAATGACATATGTATATTTTATTTTTTTACTATGATTAATTTATAATAATTTTAATTAGCCATATTTAAAACTTAGGCCTCCAAAAAGATTGGAAACAGCAGAAACAGTACATTTTTGTAAGTTTTATTAACTTTTTAATTTCTTTTATATATTCTCATTATATCTTTGGATTAAAATTTCTTCGATGTTGTAATTTTTTTTTTTTTCTTCCAAAAATTCCTCTTTTAAAAATTCTTTAATATTTGATGAATATTTTATATTAATTTCGTAATTTTCTTAAGGCTGAAAAGTAAATTATAAGAAAAGAAGGTAATTTTTTTAGCCTTCTTAGCATATATTATTTTCTAAAATTAGTTTATGTTTATTTTAAGGAATATTTTTTATATTATTTGATATATCCCAGCTTTTATAATTATAAAAACTACTATTTTTTTCGCAAATACTTTAAAATGAAAACACATCGTTTTAATCTAAATTAACTATTTTCTCACCGTTATTTTAAAGTACATAAAAATAAAAAATTCCTTCTTAAAAAACACGTCCTTTTTGGCTATATTTTTTTACTATTTTTACATCAAAAATCGATTTTTGAATTTCGAAAAAATCTATTTTTTCATTTTACTCATTTTAATTATAAAACTCCTTCCCTATACTAAAAATAACGCTTTATTTTTATCCTGTTTTTTTTATTTTATTTATAAAAATCCATTCTTGTAAATTTTATTCTGCGGAAGTTTTAATAAAAGTACTATTTAAAAAAACATGTTTTTTTGTCTTAAATCTCAAAAACAGAAAAAGAGTGCCCATTATTACATAAGAAATTGAAATTTATGTCTTTTTCAGCATTTTTATCTCTGTAATTTAAAAGCAATTAGTTATAGGTTGATGTTATGTAACTTAAGCTTATAGTTAATGGGTTTATATCCTTTTGGGTTAATGATAATATTAGTTAAGGTTTGTAATGCCCCCATAGTAATGTTTATTCGTTTATTGGAAATTCTTTTGGGGTTATCTCAAAGACTTTTAATAATGAAAGGCTTTAGTTTAGACTATTTTATTCTTATATTTATAATTATTAAAGATCTTATGAATTATCTTTGTTTTTTTTTATATTTTTATTATTGGAGTTATTTTTTAATACTATTGTTTGGATTGTTATATAGAATAATAAAAGTAAAATTAACATAATAAATAAAACATATTTTTTGCTTCGCTTTTTATTTAATATTTGCTAGTCTTCTTAGTATATATTTATTATTTATTATTGCCTTGAAATTAAGTTTTATATTTCTTATTAGCTTGTTTGCATTTTTTTTATTAAATTAAAAAATTAATAATAATCAACTTTTTAATTTAAAAATATAAAAATAACAAAATTAATTTTTTTATAATTTAAAAATAATACATTTTATAATTTAAAAATTATATATTTTATAATTTAAAAATTATATTTTTTATAAAAAAAAAGAAAACAAAACAAAAATTAGTCTTAAATTAAAAATATATAACTTATTTAAGTTTTATTACTTTTTTAATTTTATAATTTTTTTAATAAAACATTATTTTTTATTTTATGGTCAATTATATACTTCCTAAATAAATAAAAAGTGTATTAATTTTGATTTATAAATAAATATATAAAAAATTACTAAAAAAAAAAATGATATACAATCAATAATTAAACTAATAAATAAATTAATTTCTTTATAACAAACATCATTTGTTTTAATAAAATTAATATAATAACCAATCTTTATCTACAGATCGCTAAATATAAAGCGATAGGTGTTCATTTATTACAAATAATAGAATTTAATAAAAAGATTATAAGAAAAAGAATTCTAAGCCTAAAATATATTAAAATAGTTAAATTTTAATATTTTATAATTTTTTAATACAAAAAAAAATAAAAAAAATAGATTAATAAAGTACAAGTAAATTATATAAAAATGATTTGTTTGAATCCATAAAAAAATAACTTTAAGGCTCGCCCTAATAAAGCTAAAGTCAAAAATCAAATGAATAATCATTACATAGTTAATTAAAAGTTTTACTTATTTAATAAGGTTAGGCAAATTAATAACATTAATTCATGATTAGTTAGTTATAATAATAAATTATTGAATTACAAAATGAAATGAAAGTTAATAATAAAAGCTAAGAAACACAAATCAATTAGTTAAATTATATTATAAACAATTAATAGAAATAAATTTTATTTGAGTAATAAAAATAATAAAGATTGGAAGAAGAATATAAATAAAAATGCCTTTTAATTGAAAAATAATAATAAACTATATAAAACAGAAATGATTAAATAATTTAAGTATTTATTTTAAAGATATATTAACTATTATTACTTTTATTTTTTTTGAAAATAAAAAAAGTTATAAAAATAAATTGAAACATTAAATATAAAACAAGAAAATAATAAATAACTTTAAGAAGATAATGTATGATAAAAATTAAAATATTCTCTACTTTTTATATCATCAAAAAACAAAAAATTAATTTAATAATTAAAATTATTTTAATAAAATATAAATAATTATTTTTATTTTTTATATATTATAAATAATAAATATAATTTGAATCAAATATTTATTAGTTAATATTATTTATAGTATTTTTTTAATAAAAATCATTTTTTACTTTACTTGTCTAAACATAATCTCAAAGCCTAATTTTCTGTGATTAAAGTAAAGGTTAAATCTTAAAAAAATTAAACTTTTCCTTTCATAATATTATAATCTACCAAAGCAATTTTTAATTTAATTAATTTCTTTAATAAGTTTATTATATTTTAAATATGCTATTATATATAAGAATTATATATTTTATAAAACGAGAGTATTTAAATTTTAATTATTATAATTTAGTAATGTTTAATAAGTATAAAATTATTTTATTTTTTATGTGTATAGTAGATTTTAAATTTCTATTTTTTTGAAATAAAATTATATATTTAGATTTTATCTTATTTTTGTTACTTTTTAAATTTCGACTTGGGTGTTTAAAATTTATTTGATTTTCCTTTAAATTACTTCAAGTTTTAAACTTTTTTTGTAATTCTTGTTATTATATAATATTTTCAAATTAATATTATTTAAAAAAACCTTAATTTTCAAATATTTAATAATAACTTAAATTTTTTTTTCATTTCTTCATCTCAAAGAAATTTTTAAATTAAAATTACTAATTTTATTCTAATGATTAGTCTCAAATTATCAAAATTTATTATTTATGCTATTAAATCTCAGCTTTTTTATAAAATTTATTAAATAAAAGTTTTGTATTTTTCTACACTTTTCAGATAAAATGATATTTAATATTAATTATTACGAAATTAATTTAAAAATGTGAAATTATGTTAAATTAAGATTAATTAAGTATTATGAATTCGAAGTTTTATTATAAATTTAAATTTTATTATCTAAGTTTAAATTACACTGATTAATTATATTATGAAATTAAAAACTATTTTATTTTGTATCATATATATAATTCAGATATTAAAATTTAAAATATTTATAATTAATAAGAAAAAAAAAAAAAAAATTAAAATTATATTTTATATAGAATATATAGAAGAAATATTTTATATTTATATTATTTATAAAAATATAAGTGTAAAAATTATCAATTTTATAAATGTTATATAAAATTATATATTTTATATAATATATATATATATATAAATTTATATTATTTTATATTTTTATCCTTTATTTTATTTTTATTTTAAATATTTTTTATTTTTATTTTTATTATATTAATTTTCTAAATATTAATATTTTATTACTATTTAATTTTAATATTATTAACTATATATGTTAAAGATAATATTTTAATTACAATTTATTAATATTTAAAATTTATTATATTTGCTATTGATTTAAAATTTATAAAGTTTATTTTTAAAAAATTAAGATATAATATATAAAATATAAATATGTTTAAGATATATATATATAAAATAATATTTTATATATATAATTTATATTTTTATAATATTTTTCTTTTTAATTAAATAAAATATATATTATTTATAAATAATTAATTTATAATTAATAAATTTTAATAATAAATAAAGAATTCTTATTATTAGAAAACTTTAAATATTATTTTTATTTTTTATAATTTTTTTTATATAAAAAAAATATAATGCTATCATTTCAATAAACTAGATAAAACCTAATTAAATCCACTAGTGTCCCCTTATTCTTCAAATGAGAAATAAATAGTAGCTATTTTCGATAATATCTATATAATATTTATTAAAAAAAATATATATATATATTTAAGTTATTTAAAATATTTACTTTTTAAAATGATTTATCTTTTTTTATGATTGGTTCATATTTATTATTTAATTTAATATATGCTTTTCTACTTCTTAGTTTGCATGCTCTTATCAAATATTCTTATTTAAATTAATATATAAATTATAAATTAATAAATTATTAATATATATTAATTAATCTATATATATATATTTATTTATATATTTTATTCACATGTAAAATTAAATAAAGGAGTGTCATTTTCAAATTTAAAGTAAATTTTAAAAGCTTCTTCTACTTTTTTATTAACTAATTTCCTTAATATTTTTAAATTCATGTTATATATAAAATAAAAATATAAACAAAAAGATACAAAAAAATATATCTGCAGACTAAAAATTCAATTTCAACATCATTTTCGTTTTTATTTAATTTTTAAATCCATTTAGTTAACAAATTAATTGAAAAATCTATATCATCTAAAAAAATAATATATTTTTATGCCAAATGATAAAGTCCATTATTAAATAAATCGATTCCTACAACTTTACATATTTCTAAATCTCCAATAAATAATCTTTTTTTATAAAATAAATTTTTAATATATATATATATATTTATTTTACTCTTTTAATAATTTATTAGCCAATTATATTTTTTGTTAATTTTAAGGAAACATAGAATAAATAGATAATAAATGACCTTTAAAATAATAAAAAAAATTGAAACTAATTTATTTACTTTTAAGATTTTCATTTATAAATTCTCGATTATCCTTAACTAAATCAAAAATATTTTATATTAAATCATATGATTCTTGAACGTCTTTAAAGTTTAATAAATTCTTAATCCCTTCAATAAGCAAATATATTGCTTCTTGCGTTTTTTTCATTTATTATTATCTTTTTTTTATTAATTTTTTAAATTAAAAATATTTTATATTACCGTAATGAAAGTGATTTTATTTTTTAAGAAAATTCATAAAATTTTTGATCTTCTAGTAATGGTTTGTGTTTATCGATAGTCTGGAATTTTATATATAAAATATAATTTGATTTATATGGTAAGTTTACTTATTATATTTTGTTGGTATCCATTTTTGTATTAAATATATATAGTTTTATTTTTTAATTTCTATTTTACTTATAAATATTTAAATTATAAAAATATAAATATATTTGTATATTTAAATATATATATTTATTTACTTAATGTTATAGAAACTTATTTCTTAAGTTTTTATTTATAATTTAAGAATATTATATAAAAATTATATTTTTATTATATATATGTTTTATTTTTTGGAATAATTTTGTTTTGTTTGTTTTGTAATATTTATTTTTTATTTAAAAAAATACCAAAAAATTAGAATTTTTATTAAAAAAATCTTTTAAAAAAATTTTAAAATATAAGTATAAATCTAGAATTTTCTTTATACAAAAATAAATACTAAATATATAAAATAAATAATAGTACTTTTATAATATATTGATTTTCATTATTTTTTTTAATTATAATATTTTATTTAAAAAATATATAAAATAAATTATTAATGTTTCTTGTTATCTTTAGTTAATGTGAATTTAATAAATATAAATTTATCAAAACATAAATAAAAAAAGATTTTTGATTTTAATTAATTTAATATTAAAAAGTAGAATAAAAAAATTAATGTTAAAAACAATCAAAAAAGCTCCAATATTATTAAAATAAAATACTAATATTGATTATTCATAATATAAAATACCACCATATTATCAAACGAAACCCATATTATAAGTATTTTTTAATAAAATAAGTAAAAAAATAGTAATTAAAAAAAAAAAAAGAATGAATATCCTCAAACTCCAAAATTAAAAATTCCATAGAATATCTCAAGACCTGAATACTTAAGTATTTAAAATATATTTTAATTTTCCAAAATAAATAAAGATTAACTAAATCCCATATATGGATTATATTCTGGACCACCTGTAAAGCACGATAAGGAAACAATAAATCGTAAATATACATATAATAAAATATATAATTTTCTATTAAAAAAAATGTCTTAATGGTTTAAAAATAAATGAAAAAATATTATTAATTTTTATTATTTATGTATAAAAATGAATTTATTTTAATATATATTATTTTAAAAAAACTTATATGTAGGAATTATTTATCTATTATTAAAAAAGGTTTAAGAAAAGCAGGTAAACTAGCAAGTGATGCGTTAAAATATATACAAAAATAAATTAAAGAGGGAATAACAACTGATGATATCGATAAAATTTGCCACGAATTCATAATTAAAAACGGCGCATATCCCACATGCTTAGGATTTAATAATTACCCTAAAACTATATGTACGAGTGTCAATGAAGTTTTATGTCATGGAATTCCTGATTAAAGACCTTTAGAAAATGGTGATTATTTAAATTTGGATATTTCTTTATATTTAAATGGAGTACATGGCGATACCTCCATAATGATATAAATAGGGGAAAAAGTTCACCCAGAAATTTAGAAACTAATAAAAACTACTCAATAAGCTCTATATGAAAGTATAAAAATATGTTAACCAGGTAATAAATTTAGATAAATAGGAAGCATTTGTTAAAATATAGCTAATAAAAATAAATTTTTTACTTAAGAATTATTTTCAGGACATGGAATCGGGCACTTATTACATTTACCACCTGTTATTTATCATTGTAAAAAAACGTAAATGGAAAGTCCCTATGTAATGGAAGAAGGGATGGTTTTTACTATAGAACCTATTTTTACTATGTAGTTTTAAGATTGCTTTATTTGGGAAGATTAATTTACTGTAGTTTCGCCTTTTAATCCATCAGCTTAATGGGAACATACTGTTTTAGTTACTGATAGTGGATACGAAGTACTTACTCAAAGAAGTGATGAAATTATTTTTTGAATAATAAATATATATATAATTAAATATTATATATATATATATATGATTTATTTTTTGTATCTAAATGTTTATAGTTTATATTTAAAAAAAAAAAATATTTGTAAAATTTGATACTATATATACTAAATTTATAATTATTTCTTAAGAAATTTTTATATATTAAATATTTAATAAAAATATGCAAACAAATTATGATAATGATAATTAATAATTTAAATTATAAATGGTACAATACTATGAAGAATATTTTAATGATAATATAGATTAATTTAAAGTATATATATATATATATATATATATATATATATATATATATATATATATATATATATATATATATATATATATATATATGTATTTATATTTATTTTAATTATTTATATTAAAAGCATGAAAATCCTATACACATATCAATTTAAAAAATATATGAGATTTTCAAAAGTGACCGTGAGTTTTAATTAATATTTGACTGGCATCATATAAAGAATAAATCTTATACTGAAGTTCATTTAGATTATCAGAAATTTATTCAAAATCCACATGTTTAATTAATTTAATTAGAAAAGATACATATTTAATAACTTTTGAATATTTTGAATTTGTCACTACATATAATAAGAAATTTAATAATATAAACAATTAAAGATTTTCATAAAAAATTAATAATATGTCGTTTATATAATGTTTTACCTGTAATTTCTTTAGAAGATATAAATGCGAATTAAATTAATGAATTTATATCAATTAAAGGGTTAGTATTGAAGAGTTCTCCTATATAAATTTATATAAAAAGTATAAATTTTACATGTTTAGACTGCAAAAGTAGTTTTTAGTAAAAATTTTAATATGGAATTTATTAAAATCCACAAAAATGTGAAAAAAAGAATTGCAAAAGTAATAAATTTAACCCAGATAAAACTTTTGCGAATTCCTCTTTTTTTTAAAGAATAAAAATATAAGAAATATAACAAGAAGATAAAGGAAGTGGAAAAATTCCGAGAAATCTAGACTGTGAATTAGGCGAAAATTTAGCCGGTTAAATCAATAATGGAGAAGTGGTTATTTTAAATGGATTTTTGAAAACTGAAGTAGTAGATAATTCAGGGAATAATAAAAAAATGTAAGGAATTTAGTCTAATATTTTATACGTGAATTCTTTAATTAATGAAGATTCATCCTCTTTTTAGAAAAAAAAATTTTAAAATACATAATAAAAATAATAAGAGTAAGAAGAAGACGAAGAATGTATTAATTTAGTTTAAAATTTATCTAATAATCCTTTAATTTTTTATATTTTAATTAAATCTTTATGTCCAACAATTTTCGGACATGAGTTAATTAAAGCAGGCCTTCTTTTGGCTATTTTGGGAGGTTCATAAGATTCTTAAAAGAGTAATTTTTACAAAGAAAATGATAAAAATTAACTTAATTTTAGAACTGATTGTCATGTGCTACTTATAGGAGATCCGGGACTAGGAAAATCTTAATTATTGAAGTTTATAGCTAATATTTCATAGAGATCGATATATACT
Source organism: Ichthyophthirius multifiliis (assembly GCF_000220395.1). Classification (NCBI taxonomy): domain Eukaryota; phylum Ciliophora; class Oligohymenophorea; order Hymenostomatida; genus Ichthyophthirius; species Ichthyophthirius multifiliis. Next base: position 85,337 of record NW_004086000.1, read on the forward strand.
TCAGCAAGTAGTTCTTCAAATGCAGGACTTACAGTAAGTATTTGTAAAGATTAGATTACTGGGGAAAGTACTTTGGAAGCTGGGGCTCTTATTTTAAGTGATTAAGGAGTGTGTTGTATTGATGAGTTTGATAAAATGTAGTCAGAGCATTATATTTTATTAGAGGCTATGGAATAATAATCTGTTTCTTTAGCAAAAAGTGGAATTTTATGTAGTTTGTAAGCTAGATGTTCTATTATTGCAGCAGCTAATCCGAAAGATGGACATTATAAGTTAATATAAATAAAAAGATATAAATATAAAATTATATTAACAAAAAATATAATAATAATAATATAAATATAATAATAAATATAAATATATTATTAATAAAATATTTTTATATATTTATATATTTATATATTTATATATTTATATATTTATATATTTATATATAATTGTTATTTCTATATAGTAAATAGAAAAATGTTAAGGATAATATTAAAATTAGTAACGCAATTTTATCTAGATTTGATCTTATTTTTCTATTATTAGACAAATGTGATCCATTAAGGGACTAGAAATTATCTGAACACGTTATGAAAGTAAATATATTTTAAAAATATGAAATATTTTAAATATTATAATTATATATATTTATATATATATATATATATATATATATATATATATATATATATATATATATTTATACTTTTATGCATATTTATTACTAATTATTAATAGTTACATTCTAGAAAAAGAATCAAAACAGAAAATTTTTAAGCTGAAGAATCATCTATTTCTTTTAATGTTTATGAGTTCAAAATTAAGGATTATATCTAAGATGTTTAATATTCTTCTTTTACTGAAAAATTATAAAAAAAATGTTCTGAAATCAATGATATTCTACCACCTTAAGCAATTAAAAAATACCTTACTTATATTAAAAAATATGCAACCCAAAGTAGCATTAATAATATAATTTTCCCATATAAATAATAAATATTTCATAATATCTATAAATTTATAAAGATTAAGTATTTAAGCTGCAGAAACTATAAAAGATTTTTATTTAGCCTTAAGAGAATAATATACTGAAAATTCATAAATTCCAATAACAAATAGACAATTAGAATCTTTAATTAGATTATCTTAGGCTCGTGCAAAAGTTGAATGTAGAGATGTAGTTACTAAAGAGGATGCTTTGGTATTAATAAAAAAAATTAATATTATTATAATGTAAATAAATAGGATATTATATAATTAATGTAAGAAAGTTTGTTTGATTGTCTAGAAGATTTAAATATTAATACTTAAAATTCTATGGGAAGATCTTTTTTGGGAAAAGGAGTTAATTTGAATGATATTTCTTAATTAGGAATAAATAAATAAACTAAAATTTTTTAAGAAAGAGTTGAGTAGGAAGCTATTATTAAAGGAAATCATTCTTTTAATTATAATGAATTAATTTAAATAGCAAAGGGAATGAATATGAATGTCGGAGATTTTAGTCTTTTTATAGATAAACTAAATAATTAGAACTTTTTTATTTTTAAAGGAAATAAGACTTATGAATTATTAAATAAAAAATGAAAATAATAGTTAATATTAAATAAAAAGTATAAAAATTAATACTAATATTTATATATAAATAATAATACTTATAAATATATATATAAAAACAAATAAATATATATATATATATATATATATATATATATATATATATATATATACAATTATAATAAACATAATTTTTATTTTCTTTGTTAATTTTGATATCATATTTTCTATTATTTTAATTCCTTACTTAGGATTTTTTTACTATGTTAAATCTGTAAAAGGCTAATTCTATCCAATATTATGTTCTTTGTCTTCAATAAAAAAGAGAATCAATTATATAAAGATTTTACTTACATATTAAAGAAATACAAGATAATGGATAAAATAGTAGGTTATTTGTTCATAATTATATTTCTAAAATAAATCTTAGGCATAGTAAACATAAATTTATTTAAGCGTTTATATTTATTTATAAGAAAAATATTATTATAAAAAATACTTTTTTTTTTTTTCAAAAATACAATAAAAATATTAATTATTAGAGATGGTATAATTTCATCAAAAAAATATAAAAATCGAGTATTAATAATTTTCCATTTTTGTTCTTTAAATAAAAGTATTCGGACAATTGAAAACTTAACAAAAATTATATTTTTTGAACTTAATAATGGAAAATAAATTAGAAAATATTAATTTAATTGAACTTTTTTATAAAATTTGTGCTGAATTTATTATTTAACCTTTTTTAGTATTAATTTATGAAATTAAATAAAATATATCAAAAAACAAATAAATAATATCTCTGTTATTTACAAATTTAGGAAATAATGAAAAAGATAAACTTTTATAAACTAATAAGATAGAAATTAAAATAAGAAAACAAAAAATAATACTTTTCTTATATGATATTGTAAATAAATTTCTAACTATTTATTTTAATAAAATAAATAATAATTCATTTATCAGAAATAATGATTTATTTATTATTTAAAAAATATAATTATCGCAAAAAAAAGTTTAAAATAAAAACAAAAATAATACAAATAAAAAATTATAATGAGCACATTATTTAAATACAATAATAAAAGAAATTTTAAGATATTTTAGAAATGCAAACAATATAATGAAAAGTATAGAAATGAAAAATAAATATAAAAATCCTGACAGTAATAAACATAATTATTATCTTATTAGTAAAAGACGTATAGATATACTTAAAATATAATTTTACTTTAATTTGATAATTATAAAAAATATGTATTGTATAGAAAAAATAATAATAATAACATAATATAAATTTAAAATTTATATAGATTATATAATTAATATATTAATATAATATAAAAACATTTTTTCTGTAACTTAATAATTTATAAATCTTTATTATGTGAAAAAAGTTATTAATCTTATAAATACAAAAATAAAATGAATAAGTTAAATTATAAAATAAAATTAAATTTTTATATATTAATATATATATATATTTATATTTATATTCATATTTATATTTATTGAAATATTTAATCTATGTTCAATAACTAATATTTTTTTCAAAATTAACATCCATGTAAAATATTATCTGAATCCACTATAAATATAAAATTCTAATAATTAAAATAAACAAAATTTAGAATTTTATTACAATTTTAATTATATTCAAAAGCAATTTCATAATTATCATTTACATCAAAAAAGGCAATTAACCCATTTTAAAACAGTACTATTAAATATTCTCCATTATAACTATATTAAATACCTATTATTGGGAAGTTATTTTTAAGTTCAAGTTTCATAGTTTTTTTATTTTTTAGATAATAAATAGCATTATTACCTGAATAAGCAAAATACTATTACTAATCATTTATTTATTAGAAAGTACACAGTATAATATCATGTTATTATAACAATTTCTAATTTTCTATATGTTAAAAATCTATTTCTATATTATTAAAAAAAAGAATCTTTTCATTTTCGATTTTTATTTATTAAAGCTTTGGGTTTGTCTATATTTCTTTCAATATTTTTTATTCTAATATATTTAAAAAGATAATTTTTTTAGATTTTTTTAATAAAATAATGAAATTTTTATCATCTCCTTTTATTTTATTTTTTTAAATGAAATTTATTTCCTCAATTTCATCTTCTTTTTCTTTTATTTGAAATTTTTACAAAATTTTTTCTTTTTTTTCTAAAAAATCAATTTCGATTAAAAAAACTTAATTTTTTTCTAATAAAAAGCAGGCTATAAATTTATTTTCATCCAAAAAAAAGCCACAAAAATCCTTAATTTTTCCGTTAAAAAAACTACTAGTAAAAAAACTCCTTTTCAACTAAAAAAAATTGTAAGAAAATAAAATAAAATCGCACTAAAAATTTTCGTGTAAAATTAATAAACCTTCTTCATTTTTTAATTCTTAAAAAAAACTTTTAATTTTCAATATATCTCCATTTTGTATATGACTGAAAATATTCTATAAATTAAGTTCTATAGGTGGAAATTTAATATATAAAAAAGCCTTTTTAGGTTATTATTATATTTAATTTTTCTCGAAATAATAATTTAGGTTGTTTGTATATATTTATATTTCCCTTTTTTAAGCTCTTATTATTTAAAAATGGTTTTCTTATTAATTAAAAGCAAATTTTTTGAAGTTTTTTACTTTAAAAATTATATTTTGGAATAAATCTAAATATAAAATAAGCTCCTAAATGCAATTTTTTAGCTCGTTTTAAGAAACATTTTTTTATTCTATAAATTTTTAAATATAGGGGATTATTTTTTTAGTAAAATCGATTTTTTCTTAGAAATATTAGTATATATTTTCAATTTTTAAATTGATTTTTTATACTTTATTTTCAAACATTTTTATCGTTGGTATTATATATGATTATTATTCTTATTTTATATTAAATAAAGCAGTAATTTATATTAAATTTATCTAAAAAGGGACATAAAAAGACTTTATTTCTTACTCTGAGTAGTATATTTTCAAAAAATCTATCGAAAAATCATTCTCAAGGATATCTTTTAGCTAATATATGTATTTTTTTCATTATTAGGATGATTTTAGACACATGAAACACATAAAATTCTAGTTTTACATTAATTTTATTTGCATAAACATATATATTATATTTCTTTTTTGTGAGTTAAACATATTTAATTCATTTATTTTTTAATTTAATATTTAGTGTGTTTTTTTTTTTTTTTTATAATATATTTTTATTATATAAATTTTTAAAGTAAAATTTATTTTTAATAATCAATTAATTAATACATGAACAAATAAAAATTTTACATTTAGCAAAATAATTATATAATTTTCAACTTTTTTACATAAAACATATTTTAAATACAAACATCAAATTATTTAAATTATTTATTTAAATTAAATAATATAATTTTACATTATTTATTTATATAAATATTATATATTATTATATGTTAATAATTTATTATTTTTAATTTTTAGTATGCCAGAAGTATTATCTTTACAGCATATTTAGGCATTTTAAATTATTTGTATTTCTTATACTGTCTAAAAAGCCAAAAAATTTAAAGAGACCTAGAAAGTATGGGACTATAAACAAATTTTCTTAAAGGTTGATATAATTAAAATTATAAACAATAATAAATTAATATTCAAAATAATTAAGAATAATATGAATATTCTTAAAAATTATAATAAATAGATAGATAAATTATATTATTAGAAAAATATAAATTGATTTTAATATGAATAAAGAACATTGTATATATTAAAAGAAAATATAAAATATAAAATATAAAATATAAAATATAAAAATATATTTATATATTTATAAATATATTTTTATTTATTATATTATATATATTTATATCTTAATTTATAATAATTAAATTAGTATTATATAAATATAAATTAAAAATGATATTTAAAAATATATATGGGTATAAATAAATTAAAAATGTTATTTTTATATTGAATTACAATAATTTTTGATGAGAATTATTTTTATTTTTTTTTATTTTTTTCGCTTTTCGAATAATATCCTACATGTAAAAATAATTAAATCTGAATGCAGTCTTCTTTAATTTAATTATTATAAAATACTTAAAAAAAATCTTCAATAAAGAAATAAAATAAACAAATAAAATTTTCATCTACATATTAAATGAAGTTATTAAAGGAAAATTTTAAAAATATGCCTATGTAATTTAATAATTATATTTTTTGTTTTAATATAAAAATATTAATTTTTTTTTTAGATAAGTTATATATTATGTTTCACTAATATCTAAAAAAATTATCTTTAATGTTAAATTAATTTTTTTTTTTAAAAAAATTATTTATTTATTTATTTAAAAAATAAATTATTTTTTAATTAATTAATTATGTGTTTATTTAAAATTATAAAAATATTTGCATTTTAAAAATATATATAATTAATATTTAAATACATCATTAAGTACTTCTTCATCAGAATCTGATTAATATAGTACAAAATATTGATATATTATTACCTTCTTATTTAAATAAAATATTCATATTCTTCATGATATATTTCTTTTATATGAAGAAGAATGATGAAAATATTTTTAAAAAAACCAAAATTAGATAAGGCTTTAAATTTTTATTAAAAAATAAGACAATAATAATTAGAATTAATCAATAATTAATTCAAATAAGTATAATTCATTCAAAAAAAAGACAAAAAATGAAGAATAAATTTTTTAAGAAATAATAAAATATAAATGAAGCATGAAATAAACAAATCATTGATTTAAATTAAAAAATTTAATATAATAAACTTGTAAAATAATAAAAAAAAACCGAATAAAATAGAATTAAATAACCTGTATTATAATAAAAAAATAAAAATAAAATTTAAGATGTATATATTGAAAATTTTTCTTGAATTTTATTTAAAATTTTTTTTTTTTTTTTTTTTAATAATAATATTTCTTTTATTTTTAAAGAAACAACTTTTTTATTAAAAAAGAAGAAGTTTATTTTATATTTTTTTAGAATTTTTTATAAATTTTTCTTTTCTTTATTAAATTTTTGTTATAGCATTTTTAATAATGGGAGATTAATCTAAATTAAATGCTTTCTTTTTTTTATTTAATTTGATTCATAAATTAATTAAATTAATATAATTATTTATTTTCTTAACATTATGGGCAATTATTCTAAATATTATATTTTACTATTAATTGTATTATAAGAACTTAAAATAAATCCAAAATAAAGGGTAAGGGAAGATAAAATTTACTTTTAAAAAAATATTTAATTTGTAGAATTTCAAGTTATAAATCATAAATAAGTTTGAAAATAACTAATAACACTTATAGGTTTATATAATAAAAAAAAAATTTCTTTTTTAATAAAAAACATAAAATTCTGATCTTATTTTTAACTTTTTAACCATTTTTGGTTTTATTTTGGATAAATATTAAATTTTCACCAATTTAATTATTTTTTATACATTTTTTATTTTTTAACTAGCTTTTATTTATTTAAAAAAGTAAAATTTTTTTTGGAAAAACTATTTATTTAATATTTATTAAATCCAAAAAATACGCATTCATTTAGTTTTATCAAATATATTTAATTAAATAAACGAAAATAAATAAAGAATATAGACAAAAATTATTAAATTCTAATTAATTTGTATACAATAAGTTAAATTTATAAGATATTATAAAATTTATAGGATATTTAAAAAAAAAACTAAATTAAATATGCAAAAAATTGTGATATTTTATAGTTGCGAATAAGAAGTAATTTTATTGAAATATTTTTTGATTTTAGTGTATTTTCATTTGTATTTATAGAAGTGGTTTATAAGTTTTTCTATTTTTCAAAAGTTTTTTTATTTGAATATTTAAATAATAAAAATTTGTTTAATATATATAATAATAATAATAATAATAATAATAATAATAATAATATTATTAGTAATTTAAATTCCTTTTTTACTTCAAAAACTATATATATCAAAGTTTTATATAATTTACAATATTTTTTTCACAGATATAATAATATTAACTCTTATTTCAATAATTTAAAATGAATTATTATAAAGAATATATTTTTTTTTATATTATCTAAATTTATATCATAATTTTTCACTCAAAATATAATCTTTTATAAATTCATTAATATTTTTATTTTCTTAAATTTCTTTTTATGGTATAATTAATAGTGTAGATTTCAAAATCTAAACCTATATTTTATTTATATTATATTAAATTATGTTTATTTTTCACCTCTTTATTTATTTCTTCAATTAAAGGAATTTCAAACAAAATAAAACTAAAAATTAAAACAACAATAAATACAGATAAAAATATATTTCTATCAATTTTAAAGTTATTTAAAAGTTAATTTAAGTATTCTAAAAGACATTCTTATAAATATTTATATGTAATTTATATATAGTATGTAGTTAAAGTAACTTTTTTTATTTAATAAATTGATTAAAATTATAAATAGTTTTAATATTATAATTACTTTATTCATAAAAATCAGGTATTTTTAATAAATTAAGAATATTATTTTTTGTAATATTTTAAGAATATTAAACAAAATTAAAGTTTTAGTTTTTAAATTTATTAAAATCAAAAGTCTTTTATTTATTAGCGAGAGTCCATTCATATCTATCATAATTATAACTAAATAACTAATACATTCTCATAAAAACTATTGACATACCCTTTTTTAGTTAATATAAAAACAATATATCCATTTTTTAATATATATAAAATATACATATGTTAATTATTTATCAAATAATGACTCACATTAATTTTAACCAACATTTTTCAATTAAACAATAATATTACAAGCATTATCAAACATCAAATTTGAATATTATTCATTATATTAATCAGAAAGAACATTTGTATTTAGTGCATGATTCTTTTTTTGTTTTTTTGAATTTTATAAAAAAGTATATTTTTGTTAATACTGTTTAAATTTATTAATCTATTTAAAATATTTCATCAAATATATACTTGGCTGTTTTATAATTTTCTTTCTTATTAATAATAGGAATATCTTCCTCTGTAAAAATAATTCTTTAAACATTTAAAGAAAACATATAAAATCCTCTTGCAGCAGCTGTATAATTAAATTCAGATTACAAAGATATAATTTTATGAAGAGAATTTTAAACTAAAATATCGTTAATGAAAAAATAAATTTCTATAAGCAAAGATATGAATATCATTTTTATAAAATATATAAAAAACTTGTTTTAATTATTTTAAAATTTCTTAATTTTTTTAAATTATAATGATTCTTACAAATCATCTTCATTGCAAAATTATTCATCTTCAGAAGAAAAATGATCTTTTGATATATAAATATATATTAATATATGTTTATTAATTAAATAATATATATTTATACTTATTTCATTATCTATATTTATAGAATTTAAATATAAATCACATTTATTTGATAATATTTTTTTATATTTTTCATGTATATAAAGGAAATTTTATAATATTAGTTATTTTACATTTTATATTTTCTAGAAATATATTGATATAACAATAGAAAAAAAAAACATTCCACAAAAAGATATAATAATAAAATTAAAAGACGTATTTAAAATTTAAATTTCTGAATTTTATATAATATAGTTTTAAAATTATATTTCTTCATACATTTTAACAAAATAATCATTTAAAACATTAAATACAACAAATTTTTCATCAATATAAAATCCTAATTTATTTTATTCTAAAATTTTATGTGCTTTTTATAATATTAATTATAAAGCAATGTTTAATTTAAATTCTTTTACATCAGTTTTACTATAAAATACTTTAACTGAAATTTAATTTTAAATTTAAATCTATTCTATTAAAGAATTTACATTAGAAAAATTTTTTATATTTTCTTCTAACTTTAATTATAGGGCTTATAAGTCACTTTATTCTGTTATATTTCCACTTTAGTCAGGATATTAAGCAATTCTAATATTTTATTATTATAATTTTAATTCATTTATGTAAAAAGTAATTGCGTTTATATAATATATACGGTCATATTATAAAGAAAGCTCTAAAAAAGCCTATTATTGTTATTTTGCATTTATTACTTTTAAATAATAGTCCAATAAAGTTAAAATTATGATGAAAATTAGGTTTAAAAATGCAAAAAACATAACTAAATTTACTACTGGAGATTTTCTTTTTTTCTATATATATTCTTATAAAGCTTTACCAGCATTAATTTCTTTAAATTATATTGATGAATTTATATTTTATTTTTATTTTAATTCTTTATATTTATTTGATTTATTTTCTTATTTTTGATCTTCCTCATTTTTTTCTCCATCTGAATCTTCTTCATTTTTGAATTTATCGATATCGAAAATTTCGTTATTAAATAATTTTAATGTCCTTATTCTTATATTAAAAGTATGTATATAAATATATATTTTATTTTTTTATAAAAAACCCTTTAGAATAATCTTATCTTTTTACTAATTCGTTTTCTTAATAGTTTTATTATTATATTTTAGTATTATTATTATCTGATTTAGATTTTATTTTAGTTTAATTAGAAGTTAAAATATTAAAAGAATTTAAAACTTCTTCTTTTCTATATGATTTACCAAGATTTGATTAAGTGAATCTAAGTATTTTTCGTCTTTTATGAAATTTCCGGTATATGTAAATTCTTCTGTTTCTTCTTAAAAATATAGTTTAAACTAAAAGCTTTCTTTTTATTGTAATTTACCAAATGTATTAGATATTAAACTACTCTTAACTTATTATTATGTTTAAGGCATTTTTAACTAAAATTTTAAAAAAAAACCTTAAAGTGTATGATTTTAATATTAGAAATTTATTTCGTATAATTTTACTATCATTTTTTATTGTTAACCGCAAAAACATACTTAATTTTCTATTATTTTAGGGAAATAATAAATAACTTTTTTTCCTTGTTTATTTAAATATAAGGATTTATTTGTTAAAATATCTTCAAACATATTTGTTATTGAAATATTGAATTTTTTTATTAAATCAAGATTTATTCCTAATAAATTTAAGCATTCTAATATCATATTTTTAATATATAGAGATATAAATAAATTTATAAATGTATATATAAAAATATATAAATATATATATATATATAATAAAAATAAATTTATATATTTAATTATAATTTTTACATACTGAAATTTCAATTATAATTCCTTTTTAATTTATTATTATATAAGCTTATGTATTAATTTATTTTTCTATTTTTATAATTCCTATCATATCAAAAGATCCTTTTAAATTTTAAACTGGTGAATTTAATATAACTTATAATGGAAAAATATACTATTATGAATTTAATCCGAAAAATTAAATATTTTTCTATTTTACTGATTTTAAACATTCTATTTATTTATAAAATTTGTTTAAATATTCTTTTAAAACATTTTAATGGAAATATTATAAGAATTAAGGCTATAGAATATTTATATTTTTAGAAATTAATTCACTTTTTAAATATAAAAAAATAGTAGAACATGCTTAATTTATATTAATTATTTAACCAACTTTATTCTAAAAAAATAATTATGTAAATAAATAAATATATTAATATTATATATATATAAAATGTATATAAATTTATTTTTATACATATAATTTTTATATATATATTTTATTTTTATATATATTAATTTTAAAATATATAAAATTATACAAAATAATAATATAAAAAAGTATTTTATTTTTTTTATTTTATAATTATATTTAAATCTTTTATTTATTTTACTTCATCTAAATTAATAAGAATAATTCCATGTTATATTCCATTCAAATTTTATGTATTTTTTATAAATTATAATTTTAATTCTTATTTTTCTTTTTGTTTTTCTTCTATTTTTTATATTTTGTCTAACATTATATTTCCTAAATTTTTATCATTTAAGATTTCAATTTAATACTTTGAATAAATTTATAATGTTAATAATGCATTTTACCACCTCTTATTATTATACTTTTAGCCATTTTATCAATTTTATTTTTAAAAGTAAATAAAAGTAAACAGCTTTAATGTATTTTTTAAAAATCATTTTTTTCATCTTATAGACTATTCCAAAACTCAATTTAATGCATAACTGCTTAATAAATGATTGATTTTAAATATTTAATCTATATTTCATCATTTTATATATCATTTAAACCCATTTCTTAAGAATTTTATTATCTAATTTCTATATTTTAAAATTCTTACATTTCTTTTTCAATATTATTTTTAATTTAGAAAACTGTAAATCTCTAATCAATATCACATTTAATATTAACTGCTTTTGAAATAACATTTAATGCTCTATTATTATTTTTCATAATTTTAAGTAAATAAATTGCAAAATGGACATAAACAGAAACATCTTAAGGAAAATTCTCAATTCCTTATTCATATAATTTACATATCATTTATCTACAATATAAATATTTATTTAAATTTTTATTTTTATTTTTTTCATGAGAATTAAGTTTTTTTAAAGGACAATCTTAACTCAAACAAACCATATTATGAAATTAAATATACCCATCTAAAAATAATCCAGGCTTATTTTTTTTCAAATCATTTTGAATCAAATTTTAAACCAAAATACTATGGTCTATTATTTCTTGAGCACTTTTGAATTGGTTTATGTTTATTTCGAATGAAGCATCGAATTTTATCCTTTGATAATTCTTCATTGCTATTATTATAAAGAAAAAAGGCAAACCAATAAACCACAAATAAATAAGACCTGAAAAAATATTATGTTCAGTAAAATAAGCCATGAATAATACTATAGCACTCCAAACATTTACGGAAGATAGAAAAGTCCAAAACTTTAGCCCATTAATATTATAAAAAGGCTATTAAGTGTAAATATAAAAATAAATAAATAATGAACCAATAAAATAAATAAAAATAAGTATTATTTTCTCATCTATAAACTTAAAAAAAAATACTAGAAATGTTTCATATATATTAATTAGTAAAAAATCTCTGTTGTTTATTTTAGAAGTTAGTTTTTAATCATTATAAGAGCCATCAAAATAAAAAAAACTAAAAACTAAAACAAAACAAATTAAAATTAAAGTAAATAAAATTCCACATATAAAATAAAAAATATGAATGCCCTATTTTTAAAAGTACATATATAAAAATATATATATGATAATATAAATAAATTTATATATATTTATATATTTATATATTTATTTTATATATATATAATATTTTTATATATGTTTATACATCATAACATGTAATTTTATATTAATATTATAAATTTTAAGCATCTTGCTATTAAACACAATTTATCATTGTTAAAAAAACATCTAAAAAAGGCATATAAAGTATATGTATAATTATTTATGTCAAATAAAAATTTAATTTAGTTATTAATTTTTTGGATTTTTCTTATTTTTGTATACTTTTAATTTATTTAAAAAAGCATAAAATTTATATAATGATTAAAATAATTCCTACAAAAAACATTATTTATAATAGTTATATCTTATATAAATCAATTTTTTGTAATGTAAATAAACCTGTATATCCAAAAATATTAGATATATGTACAGATAATTCGTTATTTTTCCATACTTGAATAAACTTAAAATGAAAAGCAAAGTAATATATCTATATGTATTGTATTATGGATAAAATTATTTTCAAAAATATGGATTGATTTTCTATTGCTAAAAGATTATTTAAATACTAAAAAATATATTAATTTTTTTTATTCTTGATCCGTCAACATTTTTTCTTCTGAAATTATTAAATTTGATTCTTCTAATTCCATTTTTTTATTAAAATTTTTATTTTATTTTTATATAATTTAAAAAAATTATTTTAAATAAATATTTTTTTTTTAAAAAAAGAATATTTTATTTTCTTTAACAAGTTTTTTTTAATAATTTTTTTGTTTTAATCATATATCATTTGACATTCTCATTAATGATTTTTTAATTTCATAATGCTCTTTAGCTGATTTAGCACAATATTAACTTGGTTCTATTGAATTAGCTTTATTTATATCTTTTAAACCTTCAATATATTTATTTTATATTATATATAATTCGGCTCTGATTCTATAAGCATTTGATTCTCCTTCATTATAATAAATTATTTTGTTTAATATTTATTCTATTTTTTAATATTATTGTTATTATTTTAATTCATTAACACACTATTATAATAATTTATTTATATAATCTTAATTTCCTTATAATTCTTCATCTTTGATTTAATCTAATTAAACCCCTTCATTTTCCTTTTTTTATAAATATAGAAAAATATTGTAATTATATGTAAAAACTTAAGTATTAACAATTTAGTTTTCGTTGGATTCTTTTGAATTTTAAGTTATTTTTTTTACAAATCTTATATTTCTTCTGATTTAAATGTATCCATTTATTTTTTTATTTTGAAAATAATTAAATTTTAAATTATATAATTTTTTGTTTTTTAATAATTTTTAAATTTTTAATCATTTTTTTTATTTTAAATTAGTTTATATTCATAAATCTTTATTTTGGAAAATAAAATAAAATAAAATAAAATAAAAACAAATATAAATTTGATAATATCAAAAATTTAATTAAATAAATGTCAACTGAAGATAAATATTAATATCCTAATTTTCCTCCTGATGATTAGAATTTAAAATATGATTAAAATATAGCAATACACAGAGTAAATTTAATATAAAAAATAAATATAAACAATGAAAAAAATTATATTATATCATAGTTGAATCCAAAAGGTTTTGAATAAAAAGCAAAATTTTGTCCCATTTGTGATTTTCCAATAAATATTGTAATTGTAAGTATACCTTGTAATCATTACTATTGTTATAGTTGCTACTCAGTTGATACATTTTAATGTAGATTGTAATTAGTATAAATATATATATTTATATTTTTAAAAATAAAATTATATATTACAATAAAAGATGTGATTAAATTATTAAAGATTTTAAAAAGCTTAATGATGATTAATAATTTTATAATTGTGACAATGAAACATGTTTTAAATATTTTGAAAATCAAGAAAAATATGATTAGCATATGAAATTTCATAATTAAACTGATAAATGAAATAAATAAGTGATTATTATTAAAAAATAAAAAGACTATTATATTTTTATTATATATCGATATTTTTTATACAACAATGATATTGATTAAAAAAATACTGATTGGATTAAATTATTATTTAATAAATTTAGATTACATAATCAATAAATACATTATAATATAATGATTTAAACTTTTTAGTTTCTTTCAATTTAATATATATAAAAATTGATTATATTATGTAATATAATTATTATATATATATAAAAAAATAATAATAATTTATTAGAGTTAAAAATAAAAATACTAAGACTTTTTTATTTTTAAATAATATATATAAATAAATAAAAATATTCCAATTTTTTTATTTTATTTATAATAATTTTATTTAGTATTATAAATAGAAATATTTATTAATTAAAATATTTTTAAATATTTACCTAATAGTATAATAATAGTAAATAAAATTCATAAAAATTTAAAATATAATCGATATACTAAAATATTCTAATAAAACATTTGTTTATATTAAAATAATTATTTATTTTATATTATATTTAAAAAAAAAAATATTAATTAAATAAACTAAATTTAATATATTAATATTTATATATAATTTTTATTTATAAAAATTATTACATTTTTACATTTTTTTTAATATAAAATAAATATTTAATATTATTTTTAATTATTATAATAAAAAATATTTAATATTATAATTTAATTAATAGAAATGTAATATATTTACTTTAAATAACCCTTTATTTATTGTTTTTATTATAAAAATTTAAGAAAAAAATATTATTAATTACAAAATTTAATATTTGTTTAAAATAAATATGAGTATTTGTTTAAAAAAAAACAAAAAAATAGCAAAAGTTTAAATTGATTAAGTGAAATAAATTATTTTTAATGATAAAAAACTGAAATAAAAAGAACAAAATAATAAAATTCTTAATTATTTTAATATAATTAAAAAATAGGGTTTAATTAATACACCCTTAAAAAATGATTTTATTAATATAAATAGTTCTTTTAATTATTAAATAGAAAATAATTCAAATACAATAAATAAAGAAATATTTATAAAAGATGATTATGAGTCCTTCTATAATAATTAATAATAAACAAAAAATATTTACGATTTTCAAATGGATATGATTTGTTATGAATAATTATCTTCAGACACACCAAAATAAAAGCAAACTTAAATATAAAAAAATGAATAATAAAGTTAAATATATTTATAAATAAATTTAGAATATGAAGATTAAAATTAATAGAGTTTAGATTATATTTTTGAAAACTAAAGTAGATATTAGATAGACTAAAAATATTTAACTACATAATAATTTAATTAAAATAAAGATTAAATTAATATCAATAATAAATATATTTATCAATTATGCCAAAGTATATGGAAAAAATATGAGGATAATTAATTAAGCACTTAATATATTTAATAGATATATAATTTAGAATTTGACTAATGAGAATATTAAAATATTATAAAATATTTCATTAGTATGCATATTTATAGCCTCTAAATACGAAGTAAATACAATTATTAATTATATTATTTATTATTAAATATAAAAATACATATAATCCATTTTTTTAAAAAGGATCAAATAAATTATTTTTCAATTGAAAAATATTATTTGAATAATTTTAATGAATAATTTTTAAAATAAAAAGAAATTCATATTCTAAAAGTAATAATTTAATTTTTTTTTTTTTTTAATTTTTAAAATAAAAAATTAAGAGTTTATAGTTTTTACTAAACGATTTTTCTTAAGAAGAAATTTGCGAGTCTCTTTTCTTAGAATGGGATAAGATTTAAGATGAAAAGGTTTTCTTTATTTCAAATTATAAAAAAAATTCTTAATTATAATGGATTTAAATTATAATACAGACAATAGGTCTTGATTGCTAAGCCTATAAATATAATAAAATAAATATAGTTTTTTCATTAATTTATATATAAAAAATAATGGATACTTAATCTATTAATCTAAATCAACTTTATTAATTGAGTAATTAAAAACATAACTATTTTAATTCTACTGTATAGCTATAAAATTTTAATATGAATATAATTAGATTATTTAATCTATTTATATCTAATAAAGATAATAAATTAAATAATATAAAATAATTATTAGATACTATTTATTATATATTTTCGTTAGCTTATAAAATATGATGTTTTTTTATTTGACTTTATTTTTATAATTAATTATTTATATAATTATTAAATTATATATATTTATATATATAATATATATATATATATATTTAAATTTATTTAGGCGGGGCATATATATAAATAAAATTAATTAATTATAAAAAATAAAAAATGAGATAAACTGATTTTTTCAAAGGTAATAATACTTCCAAAACTAATAGTGAAAAAAACGATAGACAATATGAGTTTTTCGAAAATAAATAACCAAATATAATTTAATAATCTCCAAAAGCATCAAATTTAAAATAACCTTAAAAAGGAAATATTTAAGGACGTCAAACATAAATTCCATTTTTTAAAAAAGAAACACAATCAAAGATATAAATACCTGAGAGAACATTGACCTAATTGTAAGAACTAGTTTGCTTTATAAATTAAGCCGAAATATTTTCTGAACCAATAACTTTGAAGTAAATCTAATGCCCAAATTAAAAGTAATTTAGTTAGATTTTTTGGTCTTTTATAAAAATATTAGATTCTAATGCAAAACCTGAACATATTTTAATTGAAGAAATCCCTTAATACATGAAAATTTGGAATTATCCTTATAATTTAAATAAAAATATGTTTTCTACAATAGGAGCTCCTCATACATGGTCTCATTTGTAAAATTTGCTTATTTGGATTTATTAGTTGATAAAAGATATTAAATTGTGTGAGTCTTAAAATGAAAATAATAAAATTAATTCTAATTAATAAAACTTTCAATAATAAAATGATATGGAAATTTTAAATGATTATATAGCCAAAACATATAAATAATAGGGTTAATTGGGAAAGACTAATTAAAAAAATATTTATTTTGAAAAAGATGATTAAGTAGAATAGGAAGAAGTAGAGAAAAAACTTTGGACAAAAAATTAAAATATTAACAAAATTATTAAGGAATATGAAGTAAGAATTGAAACTTTAAAACTGACGAATAAAAATTTGTGTATTAAATAACCTGAATTGTCTGAAATAAAAAGTTAAATAATATATTAATAAGATTAAATAAATATGGAAAATGAAGTTACAAAAGAAATATAAAATGAAAATGAAAATATTCACAAAAATATTGAATAACTTCATGATTAATTTAATGAAAAAATGATATAATTAGAAAGTATTTTAAAATTTTAAAAAGAAAATTATAATACAATTTATATATATATTAATATATATATATATATATATATATATATTTTATTTTATTTAGATATAAGATAAGAAAGAAGAAAAATCGAACAATAAATTAATTAATAAGAATTCGATATTAACATTGCTGAAAAAAAAGTTAAAGAAATCGATCATTTAAACTTATTGAAAACAAATGTTGAATAATAAATAAATGAATAAATTATTAAAAGAGAATTTTTATATACAGAATGTGAAGATTAATTTAATTAATTAAATAAATTGGTATAAGAATATAATGCTAATTTGAGTTAATTAAGTGAAATTTATATGTAGGTTTAAGATTTTATAGCAATTTTGAATTTCGAAAATTTAAGAAAAGATGACTTTTTCTTATTAATTGAAAGAAAAAATGATGAAGAAAATATAAATTTTAATAATAATAACTATAGTAAGTAAAATATAAAGGAAATAATGGGTAAATTAATTAATTTAGACATGAAAAAAGCTAAGGAAAAATTAAATAAATTAAAATAAGATTATTTGTAAACAATAAAGGAATAAGAAGATACTATAAAATAGACTTAATTTGAAATTGATTAGATGAAAGGAAATCTTAGAGATGATGAATTAAAAATGAATTAATTAAAGTTGAAGATTTAATAAAAATAGGATGAAATATAATTAATTTAAAAATAAATTTAAGATAGCTAATCTTAATTCAAAAAACTTTCAGAAGAATAAATTGAAAAAAATTCGAAATTGTCAATTATTATTAATAATATTAAAGCTGAAGAACATAATTAAACTAATGATTTGACTTATTTAATGAATAATGTAGAGAAAAACAAAATTTAATTTTAAAAAGAAAAAGAATAGGCCTAATATATTGTTGATATGCATTTGTAAAAAATAAATATGTTAAAATAAGAAAATATAAAGAGTTTAGAAGAGATTTACTTATTTTATCACGATTTGAATTAGTAAATTAAATGAAATATTTATTTAGTTTACTTTAAAAATGTTTTTGTATATTTTTTTAATATAATATTATATATGAATAACTTACATAATTATTTTTTTTATATTTATAAAAAAATATATAGATATTTATTTAATTCATTAACAATCTTTAATTATTTTACATTTTGATTTTTAATTTGGAATCGAAATTTATATGTATTCATCAGGTAAATCATCTTCACTTGATTGTTCTTCGTATTAAATAATTTAATTATTTTCATGTTATTGTATTTTTCCTTTTCTTATAACTAAATGATTTACTTCTTTTAAATCTTTATAAATAAAAAATTTAATACTAATATATTTTTGATAATTATGAGAAATGAAAAACTTATTATAAGGACTTAAAATTTCTAGTATTTTTTGGCTTACTTCTAGTATATATAATTGCTTTTAGTCTAATTAAGAAATTGAGAAATTTTCTTGATTTTTATATGTAGAAAACTGAATGGAAATTTTTAAACAATTATTTAAATTTTATTATGCATCCTATACTTTTAATTCTAAAAAACCTTAATTTTTGCACAAATCACAGGTTAAATTAGTTAAATTAAAAAATAATTAAGTTAAATATTAGGATTATTAAGATACTATAAATTATTCATGTATATTTTTAAGTAAAAAATTTAACTTTTTTGTCTTTCTTTTAGACTCCAAAACCAAATATATGTTACTTATAATTTCATTTAAATTTATTTATTTTATATCATTATCAAAATCGCCATAAATTTTATTTTTTATTGAAAAATTTTGAATAATACTAATAGTTTCAAAACTTTAGAAAATAGCGCTTAAATTATTTTCTTTGATTTAACTTATTTTTTTTTATACAGTATTTATTTATTAAGTTCTCAATTATTAGAATAATTTTTAAGATTAAGCACTTAATTCTTTGATAAATTAGTTAACTTTTATTTATTATTTTTATCTAATTTATTTTTCAAAGCGTAATTTTTATTCAATTGATTCTTCTTAAATTATTAAAACAATATATATATCATCTAAAAAATAACTAAATAATTTAATTTAAAATACTTAAGGTACACATAATCCTTATTCTTAAATATAATTTCCTTATATAAAATTATGTTCTTCGTTATTTAGAGTTTTACTAAATTAAGATACATTTTTATTTAGAGAAAAAGTAGATTTATTTTTTTATCTATTTTATTTTTAAGAAATATTTTTATTTATAATATTCATATTTTATTTTAATAAAACGCCTGTTTTATTATTGAAAGTATGGGAATTGTTTAATTTTTCGATTTTTTTGTAAGAATTATCAGATAATTTAGCTTTTTAAATATTTTTTTCGTCACATTTTTTCTTTTACTTTTATGTCTCCTTTTCAATTAATTCCCTTATTTTTTATTTTAACGTGCTTTTATTTTATGTTTGTATATCAGTTTCAATAAAAACATTTTAAATAAATTTGTTAAATTCGTCATTATTTTATATTTATAAGCATGCTTTTGCACTCTAATTTTATTAAAAAAGTTAAATTAATTCTTCCCTTTGATCAAATTTAGAAATAAAAATATTTGAAGGAATTAACTTATCTATTATATATTCGGATTTTTCATATTATTATTTTAATTAAAAACTCTACCTCATTATTTTTTCATCTTGAAACAAAGAGTAGAAAATTATACTGAAACAAAAATCATTGTGTAAACGTTGTTATACATAAAATTAAAAAGAAAAAATATAATAAAATTTAAGGTAAATACTGTAAATAATTTATATCTTATATTATATGAAAATCTTAAAATTATTATTATTAAGATATTACTAAAACCATATTGAAATTCGCTATAAAACTATAACTAAATCTTATATATAAAATCATTTTAAGATAACATTAGCATTTTAAAAACTTGTAATTAGGAAAAGAATAATACCCCTTTATGGAAATTTTTTTTTCTAAAATATAAAGTTAAAAAAATAAATGCATTTATAATTACTATGAAAGTTTAGTAAATCATGTATTTTTAGTTTAAACTATCTTTATTGTTCAAAAAATATATTCTATATAATTAATGAAAAAGAATTAATATTTCATTAAAATTTTGAAATCCTATTATTTTCAGTAGAACACAGGTATTTTGATTAATTATATTATTTTAATATTAAAGTTCTTGTATTTTGTTTTTAAAAATTAAAGAATATTAATCCATTATTAGATTTTTTTTTTTTTATAAAATTATAAAAATATTAAAATTTAATCAAAATAAATAAAATTTAAATATTTTTTTAAAAAACAAAAAAACAAAAAAATTATTAATAAAATAATATTTTTATATATAAAAATTTCTATATTTATAAAATATAAACTATAAAGTTATTTTTAATATTAATAAAGTTATTCTTCATATTCTTTGTTTAATATTTAAGTAAATTTTTATATTATTCTCATTTGAATGTATTTTTCGTGCCTTTTCTTAACTATTAGGAAAAGTTGCTTAGATTATACCTATCTCTTCTTTAATTTAACATTTTTAATTTTTTAGGTTCTCCTTTTTACATAATCTTTTTGATATATTTTTCATAAATTTTAATTACATTTCCAATATTATTATTAGGAAAATAATAAAAGAAATCTTTTTATTTTTCAAAATTTCGAGGAATTATAAATTCTGATTTTTCAAACTCGTTTATTGCCTAGGAATTTTTAGCAATGCTTTTATGTTATTCTGCTCCACTATTTATTATAGAACCTGACTTAGAACGGTTTTTACTAAAATAACTATGATTTTTCTTTGCACAATCTTTATAAACTTCACATATTAATTACTTCAGAACCGAAATATTTTACTCAGATTAAATATTTATATTAAAATTACTACCATTATTACTATTAGAACTTTTATTATCATCTTAATCTCCTTCTTAAGAAGATAATGATTATTATAAATTTCTATCTAGAATTAAATTATTTTCACTACTTTGAATTAACTCTTTCATATTTTATTTAGTTTTATTATCGTTTCCTTAAAAAAATAATATAAATATTTATTTGTATGCTTTATTTAATACCATGATTTTTTTTTTATAAATCGAAATTTACCATAACTTATTTTTTATGCTTAAAATTATGATTTTCTATATTTAGAATAGGGGAATTTATTTAATTTTTTTCTTTAGTTATTAATTATTAAATATTATTGATAGTTTATTCGTAAAATTCTAACTATTTTGCATCATAATATTGTTAAAAATGTTCGATTTCAATATCATCTACTTATTCGTTTGAATTAAATATTTTATTTTCAAAATCATAAACTAATTCTGGTAATCCTATATAAAATTAGAAATCATTTGAATTTATTATTTCTTTTTCATCTTCTGTTTATATTTAATCTAAATCATCTACTGTTTTTTTAACAAATTCCCATCTAATGTTTTTTAAAACAGTTCTTTTTTTTATTTTTTTTTTTAAAAAAAAAAAAAAAACATTAATAAATATTTACATATTTTAATTAAAAATAATTATTTTCTGTATTTATTTTTATACTTTACACATTAATTTATTATTAAAGTATTCAATTTATGTTATTTATTTCTTGTTTAAAATTTTCTTATTTACGAAATATTTTTATTGTATCTTGCTATAATAAGTAATTTTGGTCTTCTTTTGTTATAGAAAGGACATTATAATAAAGAATGTCCGAGTTTTTAGCAACTAAAACAAACTTATTCGAAGTTTCTTTCATAAACTATTATATTATCATGCAATCTACAAAAATTTTCCTTTTTTGTTTAAAAAGAAAATATTACTTGTTCATATTATTTTTTTTTATTTATTTTTTTTCTTTAATTTTATTTAAAAAATTTAATCAAAAAAAATAAAAAAATATCCATTTTTTCTTTTTTCATTTTTTCATTTTAATTGGAATTTTAAAAACGAAATTATAAAAAAAAGAAATATGAATAAATAATATATTTTGAAAATTAAATTATTTAAATACATAATCTTTAGGAAAGGATTTTAATATGTCTAATAAATCTTATCTATTAAAATATGCAAATTGGGCTGGAGAAGAACATTAAGCTCCATATTTTTCTGGTAAAGAAGAAAAAAAACTATAATTTCCTAAAACATCTCCTTACTATTTTTTATTTGAAAAATAAAATTATAAATATACATATACATATATATATATATATTTATATATTTATTTATTTTTTAAAAAAAAAGAGTTTACATTTGCTTATCCGATTTTTTTTTATTCATTTCCTATTTATTAATATACATCAACTTTACCATCATATAGAAAATAAATATTTTAATTATTGCTATTTTATAAATATACATAATCTCCAGCTTATAATATTAATTCTTTCATTTAAATACAAAATTTTTCTCGTGCTTCTATGGAAAAGTTTAAATTAAATAAATTATAACTAGATAAGATTTTTCCAAAGAATTCTTTTTTAAATTCAGTTTAAATATTTTAAGATAATTCTCGAATTATTTCTTCTCCTCTTTTATTTTTATTACTTTTTTAAAGATTTTAGTGTTACATGCTTTTTAATATTTATAATTACATTCTTTTTGTTATATTTCTAGTCCTTAAATAGATGTTAATATCGTATTTATTTTATCTTGATTTTTTTTTAAAAAAAAATAAATAAAAAAAATTACTTAAATTCACTCTCTCTTTTTGCTATTTCTTAAAAAATAGTTCCTTTTATTATAAATAAATATATAATTTTTTTATTTTTTAAAAAATACCTATAGTATTCATAGAATAACCAAATAAACCACAGCTAATAATAGTAATCATAATAATAAATAATTTTTCTCTAGGAGTTTATGGAGTAATATCCCCATAACCAACAGTAACCATAGTAATACATGCAAAATAGTAGCTATTTAAATATCTGATATTATACTCAGTATTAAGAAGTTCTTCTTTATGTAGCCACGTATCATTTCTTCCATTCTAAATATCAATCATAGCCACATAATGGAATAAACAAGCCACAAAATGAGCCATCATAAAAACAAGTAAAAGCAACTTAATTAAATCAAATATAGTCGAAAATCGTTACTATAATTAAAAATGTTCGTCTACCATTTCAATTATTTTAGGTAATTAATAAATTCTAATTAAAAAAATCCACATTAGTATTTACTCGCCTTCATAACTAATAGAAACTGATAAACTAGTAATTAAGTTAATCCAAAAATTAAACTTTATATAATTACTTTGAATTTCAACTATATCAGCCACAAGTAATCCATTTTTATAATAAGCAAAAGTGAAGTTTATAAAAATGTCTATAATTAAAATTATTTAAGGAATAACATCACTTAAAATATAACCCAGGGAGTATTTAGGCAATAATATATCAAAAGAAATTTTAAAAGGAATACTAAAAATTAAACTCATAAAACCATATAATAAAATTAAATTCCAATATAAGGCTATATTATCACTTGGTTCAATAACAATTATTTTACGCTAAACATTATTAAAGTTAAGTTTAAATTAGCTCAAAATATAATAACATCTGTCTCCTATGGCTTCTATATTCATCATATTTAAATTATTATAATTATTATAATAGGTATATTCTTTTAGGATACTAACAAACTTTCTTACACGCTTCATTATTCCTAATATTTTCCATTATAAATCGGCTCCTTATAGCTTTTTATTGTGAAGTTGTTCTATTTTCACTAAATTATGTACTGGCTTTTTGGATGTTTATACTAACTCTACTATATCTTAGTTTTGCTTTATTGTTTGCTAAAACCTTTGGTCTTCGCTTTGTTTTTTGGCAAGTTCGATTAGTTGCTTTCCTTTTCTTAATTTGAGAAATTCGTCTATTTTTTCTTTTTCATATATTAAAATTCTTTTTTTGTGGTTTTTTATTGTGTTATAAAATTACAGTTAATTGTTTTGAGTTTGATAACTTTTTGTATTATTTTTTAAAAAAATAGAATTCGGTATGTTTTTTTCACTAAACATTGATATATTATTTGTTATGTTTTCATTTAAGGAGTGTGTAATATTTTTGCTTATTTTTTTTCCTTCAAAAACATTTAAAGGATTTTAATTAATTTATTAATCGTCAATATTTTTTTAAATTATATTTTATTAAAATAGCTAAGCTCGCATTTTGGCACCTGTTGTATTCATTATTGTATAAATTTCTTCGAGATGAATTTTTTCTTTTTAATTAGTGTCATTTTAATTAGGTTAATAAATTAAAATATTGGAACTCATTTTGCTTATTTTTGCTTTTAATATTTTAATTTATTATTTAAATATTTATTTGTTTTTTTTTAAATAAATATAAAAAAACATTAACTTTATTTTATTTGTAAGTATTTATATAATTTGTTATTATTTTTATTTCATTCTCTATATTAAGTATATTAAAAAATTTAAATAAGCATTTTACATAATTAACATAAGTTTAATGACACATAAATGACATTTAAAATAGATTATTTATTATTACTTTTTTCATTTGTAAGTTGATAAAGAATTTTTAAAAATATATTTTATTATTATTATTATATCATAATTTATATTAAGCATATTAAAAAATTTAAATAAGCATTATACACAATTAATATAAATATACAAATTAAAGTTATTAAAAAAATAAAAGCTTCTTCTTTTTTATTCATAGAAAATAAAATAAGAATTATTATTTTTCAATATAATTTTATTAAAACTGATATTATATATATATATAATATTAATTTATTAATAATAAGAAAATAAAATTAATTAATATAAATGTCAAATAATTATTAAAACGAAGATTAAGGAAAATAATAAAAGCAAAAATAAAAAATCGAATAAAAAGAATTTACAAAAGAAAAAAAAGATTATAGTAAGATTAATTATGGAAAATGATTGAAGCTGAAAAAGAATCAAGGGAAATTTTGAAATTAAAATATAAATTAGATTAAGCAAGATAATTAAGAGAATAGACATCATAATAAATAAAATAAGTTAAACATGAATATACTTAAATGAAAACAAACTTAAAGCAATTTATCCATGAATAAAATTAAACAACTCACAAAGTAACATATCCTAAAAGAGGACAAAAAGAATGAAGAATATAAAAATATAAATAAAATATTATTTGAAAATAATAATCTTTTTTTATTTTAACTAAAAAAATATTAAAAATTAACTATTATATAAAAGTTAATAAATAAGTTAAATACTATTTACAAATTAGTCTTCTCTTTTTAGAATTTACATTAATTAATTAAAATTTTACAAAAAATAATACAAATTTAAGTTTAAATAAATAACTATTTTTATTTTTGATTAATAGAAATAAAAGAATTAATATAAAAATATGTATTTTATTAATATAAATAAATTAAATTAATTTTATATTAATAAATAATTTACTACATTTTTTCAATATTAAATTTATTTTTTTAAATAATAATTTTAAAAATAATTAAGCTCTAATATAATAAAAATAATAATTGCTTTAGCATAATTAAATTAAAATTATCGTATAATTATAAAAATTAAAATAATTATCATTCCAATTATTTTTTTGCATTAAAAATCTTTTAATTTAATAATTATTGTTATAATTATATTATTATTTAATTAAAAAATGTTTTAATATTATATTTCAACTCATTTGTTTATGAAGTTATTATTAAAAAAATTAATCAAAGAATAAAGCCATATATAAAAAATTCAACTAGTTAATTAAAAATATAAGTATTTGTTTATTAATTCAAAATCTAAAAAAATATCATAATATTATTAATTTTAAAAAAACGAATATCATAAACATTTAAAAACTTTAAAAAAGTTAAAATATTTTAAATTTAATTTTTAACAAAAAAAATGTCAAAAATCAAATAAAAACTAAGAGAAAAAAGCAATGTTTTAATTTGCAATGCAACAATATTAACATGCATTATAGTATTTTTATTTACGACTATATTTCAATATTTTACTAATAAATATAACAAAATTATTTAATTCATTCCTGAAGAAATGATAATAGCACATAATATTTTTAATTTTATTCCAGACTTAGCATATAGGGTTAGATAAATTAATACAGATATGGAGTAATTTATATAATAAATAAAAAATATCTAATAAATTAAATATAACAAAATAACAAAAGATTATAAAACAAATTTTAACTTAATTATAATTTACAAGAAGTATAAATTATATTTATTAGAAATATTTTTTAATATATATAAAAAAGCTTGAATATGCTAGAAGTAAATTTAAAAATTTAATAAGTTCAGATGTTACTGTGTTAATGAGTAAATTCGAAAACGAAAATAATTAATAAGAAATTTAAAATAAATAAAACTTAGGCTTTTAATATAATTTAATAAGATTATATATAAACTAAAATTTACCTTCTTTAAATACAACATAGCATTAATATGATGAATTTATAGAAGAAATATTAAGTACTTTTAAATAATAAGCAGATCAATATGAATAAAAATTGCATAGTTTTTATAATTATAATAATAAATATTTTTAAATAGGTTTTCTAGTATTTAATATTTTAAAAATAGCCGCTATTTCATTTTGTATTAAAAACCTTTTTGTCTCGATTAAAACAGTTAATGAGTTGAAAAATTCTATAGAAGAATATTCTAACTTTAAATTAAGCACACCTCTTGCTATTTTTTGTTTTTTAATAATACTATCTTTTTTTATTTAAGGATATTATTTCTTCTAATTAATTTATAATGTTAATGGATGTTTAAATTTAAATTAATTATTAAGCTAAAGGACTTCTTTACTTAGATACAGTTAAAGCAATTTATAAGAATAAATTTACTTTTAATCTTCTAGTATGTATAATTAAACTAATATTGTTTAAAAATTACTTTTTCTTTAAGTATAAAATGAAGAATAAATTCTGAATGCTAATTCTATAAATTACTATCTTTCTAATCATTTTAATAAGTAAAATAAATATTTTTTATTTAATTTTTTTTTAAATAAAACAGATTTTTTGATTATTTAAATTAAACTAATTTTTAATATTTTTGTGAATTTTATTTTGATATTCAAATTGAACGAAATAATTGCGAAAATTATTGTTAGCTTAAATTAGATTTATATGATAAGTTTATTTTGTTTTTTATATTTTTAAATTATACTAATTATTTATTTTTAGATAAATGAATTTATTAGATTATAGTTAATAAAATGCAATTTATAATGATAAGTTTGGATGCAGACTTTAAAAATCAGATTAAAATTTTACTGGGATAGTTAATAATATGAAATAAATAAGAAAAAATATAAAAAATATTTGGGAAAATTATTTAACTGAAAAAGAATTATATTAGAATTTTTAAAATGATTAACTAAAATATGTTTATATTAATAAAACAAATTATTAATACTTTTCAGAAGCATAATATTTTAATATATAAATTTATAATGAAGCCTTAATTATATAATTATCGTAATTATTAAAATATTATTTAGAAGTTTTCTTTTAATTTTATAAGTATTATTTTTATTTAGATTTAGTCGCTTTAAGTATTTTTTTAGTATATTGGATTTTATTTTATTAATATCTTCTTAAAAATATAAACAAAAATAAAAGTTAATTTCAAGAAATTGTATTTTAAAATTGAAATAATAATTTTCAATATTTTTATACACACTATATAAAAAGTTTTATTTTTATTGATTTGAAATTTAAAAAAAATAAAAAATATTTATACTTTTTAATATTATATTAATTATTTTATATTTCCTTTTTTTTTTTGCTATCATTTAAAGTCGATAAGGTTTTTTTTATTTATTGAGTTTCAGTAAGTAAGGCTAATGCTAATTTTTCAGATGTTTCTTTTAACTTTTTAATTAATTTATAATAATTATTTAACATTTAAATAATATTTGATATAATTTATTACTTTTTATAATGATTTTTCAGATTCGTTTATAATTTTATCATAATTAGTTAATTTATTGTTTTTATCTTAAATTTAGTTTTTTATTTTTTATATTTCATTACGTTTTGCAGTAAATATTTCATTTTTTTATTTAAGCAAAGACTTTTCATTTTCGAGTTTAGTGAATAATTATTGTTTCTCTTATTTTAATTAATTAATAACTAATTTATTTTTTATATTATAAAAAGTAAAAATTATTTATTGTAATTTAACTAGATAATAAATTGCTCAATGAATCTGTATTATTCATTTTATTCTAATAAAGTTGTTTTAATTGATAAAAAATGAATTTTTTGTTAAAATCTGTATTAGAATTATATAAATTTTTAAAAAATAATAAAAAATATATAAATTAATATTAATAAAAAATTAGTTTATTTGATTTCTTAAAGAATTTAAAATATATTTATTATTATTTTCTTTTTTTTAGAAATAAAAAATTTTATAATCTTTTAATATATAAGTATATTAATAAAAATATTAAATTAAAAAATAAAAATATTTCTTCTTCTTAAAACTAAGGTAATATTTTTGTTATTTATATTATATTTAAAAAAAAAAATATCAAATAAATTTAAATAACTACATATTACATACACAAATAGAATTTTTTCAAAAATATATATTTTGTGCAATTAGATAATTTTTTATTTTTTTTTTGCTATAAAAAAAAGTCATATTCATTAAGCTGTTTATTCTTACTATTATTCTTATTACTATTATTCTTCGCCTTAATTTTCTCCTTCTCTTCTTCTTCCACCTTATCCGTATCCTCTTCTACCACCTTCACCTCTAGCTCCTCCACGGGGATTGTTGAATCTTCTTTTGGCTCTACCTTCTTCATCTTCTTCTTCTCTGGAAATGTAATTTTATTTGGATGCTTTAAAGGTATTAGGAATAACGTTATCAGCAGAAATACCGAGTTTTTCCTTCAAATATTCACATCCCTTAAGATTTAAATAAAGATAAGTGAATCCCCAATTATATACTTCCTCCATTAAACCTCTATCTTTTAATGATCTTAATAAAATATAGCAATGGAGATTTGGAACACCGGTTTCTTCGTGATTTCCTTAAAAGTCTTTTTTCAAAACAAAAACTCCATCATTTAATAATTATTTGTAAATTTTAATTTTTGTTTATTTTGGAACGTGTACCATATTTTGTTTTAATTTTTTGTTTTTTTATTTAATATATTATATTATATTAATTTTTTTTTTTCTTTTTAATATTTTTATTTTATACTCTTTATTTTTTTGTTTTAAATTAAATTAAGTATTTTAATATTTTTTTTTTTTAATTAATAAATATTAATATCGTATTTAAATAGGAACTTTTAAAATTTTTAAAAATACATTTCTTTATAATTTTATGTTTTTTTTTTCAATAAAAAACTTATTTTTAGTTTAAAATATATATTTTTTTATTTAATATTTTACTTTTAATTTATAAATTTAATAACATTTGGTTATTGTTGGATTTATATATATAATATCGAATAATATTTACTAACTCTTAAATTGTATTAATTGAAAAAAAAAAAATATTAATAAATATAATTTTTTTAAAAAAAAATCCAAATTCATTAACTAAACAAAAAAAATAAGAAATTATTTATGAAGTACTTATTATTTATTCTTATCAACATAATCTAAAAAATATTAAATTATAAAATTTACGGTTCTTCAATAAAAGTTTTGGAACCAATCGTAAACCAAGCATATGAATATACATTTAAATTCATGACTGAAAACATTTTAACTACAAAAGATTATCTAAGAATCCGATTTCCATACTAAATTCATTATTTAAACGGTATAAATGATGTCGAATTAACAATAACAGACACAATATAGACATAAAAAATTATTTCTAAAGTAAATACACTTACAACATAAAATAATTTATATCACTTCTAATTCACTTAAGATTTATTACCATATAATTGGTATATAGCTACTTTAAAAGGGGCCATAAACTTATAAAAAGGACAAATATAAGGAATTTAGGCTCAATTAAAAGTATCTATAGTCACTTCTACATTATCGAATTCTATAGAAATTGATTAAAATAATATTTTTGGGTCTTTTGCACTCTCTCCTCCTTCCTAAAATACTTTAGAAATTTAACCTACATTCTTATAAGATAGTATTGTAAATAAATATATTTGTTTTTTAAAAAAAATAAAATAATATAAAAAGTAATATAGTTAAATTTAAGGTGGAATATATTATGTATAAATAAAGATAATAGCTTCTAAGAATATAACGTCTTTTAATTTAGTTTAAGATAGTGGAGTTAAGTACTAAATTTAATTTTCAGACCCTTAATTTACATTTTTAGATGTAAATTTATGCAAAATAAACAAAAAAAATAAAAACAATCAAGATGACTGCAAATGCTAATCCATAAATGATTATTCTATCTCTGTTTTTTGTACTTAAGAGCTTTATTTTGTAGATTCTACCACTTATGATCATATTGCAATTACTTTAAAAGTAAAAAACCCTTCCAAATATGTCCAGAACGCAGGCTTTATTTGTGAAACAATATAACCTTTGAACTCTGTAGTATAAGAAATAGGCTCTTATTTAGATTTTCTGAAAGTAAACTATGTATAATTTTCTAAATTATCATTAAAATTAATGCATGGAATCGAATATACAAGTAATTCGAATTAACTTTATAATTTTCCTTTAGGAATTTATATTCCAAGTAGTTCAACTAGTAATTTTTAACCATATAATAGTGTAAGAGTAGTATTTTAAATATAAGAAGATTTACTAATTAACACAAAAATTTAGATATAAGTATAGTTTTTCAAGGCTTAGGCTTTTTTAGAAGGCTCAGTATATCATAATTTTCCTAAATAAAATCCTAGTTAGGTAAAATGCAAATTTTAATCAAATTAATAGACTGTAATCTGTAAAGGAATAGGATAATTATTAAAAAATACAGATTATTTTTTTGGAGGAAGAGTTGCGTATACTAATGATATGTAAGGATTATCCAATAGTGATAAATTGTAGTTATAGAATTTCGGGGCTTTGTAAATTTTTTCGGAAGATTCAGAAGGTAATTTATACGCTATTACGGAAAAAAAAAGTCCTTTGAACACTGTTTAGGTGTTCGAAAGTCAAGATTATTTAGATTCAAGTGGGAGTCATGGATTGAAAAATTTCGGGAAAAATATTGTTTGCTCAGGACCTTAAAGTGGAAATTTTTTAAATGCTTTCAATTCAAATGTTTCTAATGGTGGAAAAGTTGGTATTATCCCTACTATTAATAATTAAAGATTAATTTTTTATGTATATTTCCTATTTTTATATATTTATTATATTTTAAATTTTAATTATTTTATTTGTGTTTTTAAAAATAAATAGATTTCTGTTAGTTAAGATTAATAAAGTTATTATGATGGAACAGCTTATGTATAAAAAACTTATATGAAAATGATTTATAATCAATAGGAAATATAAATATCTGATATAGATTTACCAAAAGGAATTGAAATTAAAGAAAATTTAGCAGCAAGTATTATTTTTTTGATTTATAAATAAATATAAAAATATTAAAAAAATAAAAAAGCTAGTAAATTTGCTCCATATAATACAAATATAAATACAAACAAAATCGCAGTTTAAAAAGACGTGAATTAAAATATTATTTTTAATTACGTTTATCTTGAAATATTTACTGATCAGTCAGTTTTTGGAGGATCTTCGAAAGGTTTTGGTTTACAAAACGTCTCTTTTAAACCAACTTTTAAATCTTCTCAATTTGTTGCTGATGACCGAGTTTTGGATTTTCTATTGTGTTTTATGTATTCTCCTA
Source organism: Ichthyophthirius multifiliis (assembly GCF_000220395.1). Classification (NCBI taxonomy): domain Eukaryota; phylum Ciliophora; class Oligohymenophorea; order Hymenostomatida; genus Ichthyophthirius; species Ichthyophthirius multifiliis. The sequence goes on from NW_004086000.1 coordinate 118,136, forward strand.
ATCCAAATATTAATTAGCATTTAATAAATACTTGTTAATTAATAAATGGTTATACTATATATCCTTAATATATAAATTCTCCCTTTTAAGTTGGTTTTAGTAATATTTTCAAAAAAGGCTAATCAATAAATTATGGGTTAAAAATACCTACAATTATAAGAATTAGTGGTACTTTTAATACCGGGGAAAAAAATGGTGCTACTGGAAATGATTTAAAATTAGCTGTTATAGTAGACAAGTCTGTTTAGAAGTTTTTTGGTGTAAATTAATTCGATTTCGTTGATAATTAGACAGAAGAAGGGTGTGGAGGAAGTTCTAAAAAATGCTATTTCTTTTCTGATGGCGGAGATGTATTGATTTAGGCAAATGATGATAATTGGCAACTATAATAATTTATAGTATTAGATTCTATAAATTTAGATAACGAAATTTAAGCTGTTTTTCCTGTACTTTTGTATCCTGGAAAAATTCCTAAAACAATTAATTTAGGTTTCATATATTTTAATAATAATATAAATAAAAAATTATTTTTGAATAATAGCAATAATTTAATTCAATTCTTTTAGAAATATAGAAGTTTTGAATACTATTCGTGTTTTCGGTGCTTCTTTATAATTAATAAATTTCGCTACTGATAATAGATATTTCTAAGATGTAAATTCTATTATTGATAGTAATGGAGATTGGAATTCTTTAAGTGACTTTTAGAATTTCGCCTCTTTAAACAATATAGTGGCAAGTTATGGGATTAAGGATTTAAATTAAATAAGGCCGGTTTAAGAATTGAATAGTTTTGTTTTCCTATCTGAGCATACAGATAGTAATAATTAAGTTTAAATAAATAATTAACTAAACTAAGGAAGTGGATTCACTGTTTGTTCCTTGAAAGAAAATTATTTCGGTACAAGCGCTTAAATAGTCGCCTTTGATGGCAATAGTAGTCCTTCTATAAAATGCATTTAATAGTTTAAATATAAAGTAGTTTTATAGAATAATCAATATTATAATTATTTAACATATTGTCCTTATGATAATTTAGGTTATATAGATGGGTAAATTGGAAAAGGTGTTACTTTTGATAAAATAACATTTCCTTTTTATTTTGGTTAGTTATATCCTTTAGCGGATACATTTTCTTATTCCTGGAGTACAAAAACTGGTTAACTTGTGGCCTTTAAAAATTAGGCGCTAAGAATAGGAAACGGGTCTTCCGGAAATGCTTGCTCAGTTTCTTCTTGGGGAGCTTTTTTTAAAAATACTTCAATGTAATATATTTCTATAGAAGTCAAGCATAGTATAAGTATATAAATGAAACTGAAAACTTAAAAAGTTAAAATATAGCTCATTTTAAATAGTAAACCTCTTGGCATTTAATTTTCTACTTCTTGTTATGCAACTTGCAGTACACCAAATTGTTAAATTTCTTAAGATTTCTTAGACTGTACTTATCTTGTGGTTGGGGATAATATCGAATTCGAACTTAAATTGAAGGATGATGTTCCAGTAATTTTCGATAAAAATAGTGTTTATAGTATATTTTTTTGTATTTCTCATTAAGAAAGCATTACTTCAACTTAAAATTTTACTTCCAAAATATTGTTTAATGGGTTTGTTGTGGATGATTGTACTACTGCAGGCAATAAAAATATTCCTATGGCTACTGCTAATCCGAGTGGCAATTAGAATTATATGGAATTAACTGATTTTGTTATTTCTACTCCTATATAAGGGGCAAACAGTAAAGTTAGTTGGAATTTTAAATTAACGAGAGATACTATAAAAGATACTATTGTTAGGTTTACTTTAGGATTTTTATCATCTCCTAAAATGCTAAATAATGTATTTTGTTAGGTCTTGGAAAATGCAACATATAAAAATTATTTTCCTGAAGGAGTATATTTGAAAGATGTTGAAAGGTTGAAACCTTCTAATAAATTCTCGTATATTAATTATAATACATAGCTTAATAGTATTGATATAGGAATGAAAGGAGGATTTTCAGCTGGAATCTTTAAAATGGAATGCGAAGGATTTAAAGGACCAGATGGGGAAAATTAAACGGATTTTTAAGCCACTTGGATTGATAATTAAACTTAAAATATTATTATTTAATCCACTTTGAAGCGTATATTTATTTTTATTATATAAATTTTTTATTTTTTTAAAAAAAATAAGCAATTTAATATTATACTTTGAATTTATCCAAAGTCGCTTATATTCTTAAAGGTGAAAATCTTAAATTAATTAATAAATATTTTAATGCCCCTGGTAATATATATATTACTTTTAAAATAAATAAAAAATATTTCTATATCTAATTTTTAGGTTTCGATGGAGTATATGTGTTTTCTTTTATACCTTAATTGACTAAAATGAGCATAAATTCTAGAATTTATATCGAATTTTCATAAACTTTTTAGAAAGGACTTATTGGATAAGGTTATTTCCCATAATGTAGTTTAAATAATTAACCAATATTATGTATTAGTGATTCTGATAATTCTAAAAGATTAATAATTTTTCCAGTTTAAGACATAGATCAAATTTTATTACCTAAAAATAAATATAATTTAGTTGTAGCTGGTGTATAATAACCCCAAACACTTTCAAATTATAATAATATATGGTTCGCTATTGATTCAGATGATAACATTCTAAACGGAATCTAAGAATAAGGAGATGTTTCAGATGTAGAAATTTAAATTCAATCAATTGATTATTTATAAGATGCTGTATTTGCAATGAGTACATAAAATATTCGTCAAGAAAGATTTCTACTAAGTAAAAAAAAAGATTAAGTTTTTGAAAAAATATTTTTTTTAAAAAAGATTTTAATTTTACAGTACCAAGTCGTTCGATATCAAATAGAAGAATTGCTTTTATGAAAGTGCCTTCTTCTTTTTATTCTCGAATTCTATCTTTACAATATGATTAAACTTACTTATAATAAAATCTTTAATGTAGATTATACCGAGATAATGATTCTATGAGAAAAAATTTAACTTCATCTTGCGAATATGTATTTTAAAATAGCTTTATTCGAATGAATTTAATTCAAGATGATTATAATTAAGTAAATTAGGCTCGATATTGGATGCAAATATTTTATTTGAAGTCTCCAGATTATATTATAGATGAATAGTTCCCAATTGAATTTCAATTTTTTATCACAGATAGCACTCTCAGACGTATTTTATTCGATTTTTCACCTTCATAAGCTACTTATCCCCAAATTCTTGCATTTTAAAAGCCTCGATAGGATTAAAAACTACTCCAATGGTACACATATAACCCAACAGAAAACAACCAATTAATTGTTAAGCCTTTTAAAGGTCGAGAAATCCTCATGTTTATTAAAATTTATCGCGGCATAATACAAAAAGATAAAAAAATACGCCTTTAAATCGAATAAGGAACATATTTTAATGAAGATATGGAACTTTATTTTGATGAAGAAAAAAGTTTCAAGAAATTCAAGATTTTCACTGGCTAAAACAAAACGGAAGAAAGTTCAAACATAAAAATCTACACTGGAGATATTTTCCTCGAATTTTATATAGGGGGAAAAATAACGACTGCACCGAATATATATTTCCTTTCTTTGAAAAAGAAAGCACTTTTTGTACCTTTTGAATAACCCGAAATTTCCCCTTTACCAACTTTGGTCTTGCTTTTGTTATAAACTTAGTGTATTATTTATTTGCCTTTTTAAAAAATTGATGTTCCTTAAGGGGCTTTTTCTACAGAAATTTATATAAATTTTCCAGCTTGTGTACCCTCTGATCATATTATTATTAGTGTTTAAATTTTAGAAAATGTCCAGAATAATGAAATTTAAATTTTGGGACCTACGAGGGCCTTTGTGGGGTATAAATATGCACATTTTGCGTCATTTTAGGTCGGAGTTAGTTAAAATGCATAATTAGGTAATAAATATAATATAAAATTTGAGCTTTCGGGCGTTGATTTTGAAGTTTTTAAGTTAGAATAGAATAGCATAGAAGTTAATATTGTTTAAAAAGAAACGAATTAAGAAAATGTCGTAATTTCTGAAATCATAAGTAGTCTTCAAAATGATTAAAAGTCGATAAAATTAACTTTATAATGTAGTGCTAAAGGGAAGGCTTTTTGGCTTTTGGCTTTAAATGAAATAAATGGAGATAACTTATTTTTTAAAGATTCTAATTTTTACGAAATAATTAAAGAAAGTCAATTTCAAGAAACTTTTCAAGAAATAGACGTTTCTGATATTGTCACAAAAGCCTCTTTTCATTTTTTTTATGATATTTTTAACACATAAAATTATTAAAAGCTTTACTTTAGGAAATATGGCTAGGTTTATGTCGAAAAAAATACTCCCTTTTATATATAATTTAATTCACTGCCTTAAAGAAGTAATTTTTCGTTTCTATATTTTTGTTAAAATCAATATTCGATATAAAGTGATTTCAAAACAAAAACTTGGAAGACTTAATGGCATTTAGATAGTAATAATTAGCCTAAAGGAAAATACTAAAATTTATAAATTACATTAGGATTTAGTTAATAATTAAGTTCTTTACAATATAATGCTGTTTAGAGTGCTTTATAGAAATAATTAGAATTAAATTATTTGAGCTTTTCAAATTTATAGTGTCAAAGTCCTGATATTGTTAGTTATTAGCAATATTAAAAAATTAGTTATAATCCTTTAAATGATGTTGTATTATGCGAAAGCAGAATGTCATAAAGTATTTAAAAATATACTTTTTATGCTTTTTCTGGAGTTTAGAATGTTTATGATAATCAAGCAGAAATTATTTAGTAGAAATATGATTAAGACTCATGCTTGTTTAATAAAATAATCTCATAAAGTCATGATAAGGTACTTATAGGAGCTTTTACAGGTTTTGTGTAGCTTAAGAAAATTGAGTTGAGTGAAAATCCATTAGAACCGATTTTTGGTTAAGTTTTTTTTAATTTTACTCAAGCAAGTATTATTATTAGTGCTTAAAGTGTTAATATGGACGCTTTATTGATTTTAGGAATTCATTAATTTTAAAACAAAGAAGAGGTTGATAATTTAGTACATCCACATCCTACTGATTTGAGAAGGGGTGTATTTGGAAATAATTAAATAATAAATTTTTCTCATATAGTTTAAGAAGTTATAAAAGGAGAAAGTAATGTTTTTAGCTTTTAATTAAAAGTTAATTATTAATATGTTGTTTATGTTGTGTTGGCGAATAAAGAAGGATGTAGAAATGCTATGTATTCTGAAATTAAATATAAGTAGTTTACTTTTACAATAGATAATTTTGGTTAGATAGTTTTAGATTCTTTAATTTTGATTGGAATTTTTTTCTTTTACATATGAAATTTTTATAAAAATAATTAAATATAAATATGGTTTTTAATATTTTAAATAATAATATAAACATTAAAATTAAATATTTTTAATAAAATATAATTTTTAAAACAAAATAAAAAACTTTGTATTTTTTTATAATTAAAATGATAAATCAGAAAAATAAATAAATTTATTATATATATTTAATTAAGAATGAAATAAATAAATTTATTATATATATTTATTTAAAAATGTTATATATAATATGATTTTTAATTTAATGATTTAACTTTTAATATAAAATAAAATAAAACAAAAATAAGTTAAATTAAATAAAATAAAATATTGTAAACAATTTTCTTATTAATAGTGTAAAAATTTTAATATTTATATATTAATATATTAATAAAAAAAATATAATTAGTCAATTAATTATATAGCAATATAATTTATTATTTTGTATACTAATATATATTTTATATCTGTTTATATAATACTATTTATTTAAAAAAACAAAAAAATATATTTTTCAATATTTTTTTTACAATTAATTATATTTTTAATTTTTAAAATTCAAAATATCATATATTTATAATATAATTTTATTTAAGACATTAAAATGAGTAATTTATATGTATTTTTTTTTTTTAAACATTTTAAATCAGACGATGATCCTATTGTAGCAACACACTATAATAATATTAAAATACAAAGTATATATGAATAATAAAATTTTAATTAGAAAAAAAAATAGTTTAATAATAAGTAAGTAAAATAACTGATAAAAGTAACAGTTTTACATTTTTTTTATTTATTAATCCTGAAAGTGGAAATAAATAAGCAAAATAATATTTAGACTTAAATGTTACTTTTTTTTAAAAAAAAAGTTTTAATTAATTTTTAAAAAAAAGGTTGAAACATTAAAATTTAATTTAAATAAAGAAAAAGATGAAATGAAAAAATATGAAGCATAGTTGTATTTTTATAATTTTATTGATCCTGAGTAAAGAAATTTAGGATTATTAAAATTAAAGGAAGAAATTGAATAAAGTATTTTATATAAACAAATAATAAAATTTGATAAAAAAAAAATTAAGAATAAGAAAAATTTTAATTTATTAATTAGATAAAACAAATATAAGAGCAATAGTTTGTGGAGGAGATGGATCATTAATGTGGGTAGTCAGTCAAATTATATAATAAGGATGTGATATCGAATAATGTCCAATTGGAGTAGTCCCTATTGGTACAGGAAATGATTTTTCGAGAGTATTAGGTTGGTTATATGTTATTTTATAAAAAAAATTAATATATTTATAATAGGATGGGGAGGAAATAGTCCTTCTGAGTTAATAGGAAAAAATATGGAAACATTAAAAAAAATGACTCTTAAATGGATTTAATCAATTATTGAAGAATTTGATATTTGGGATATTAAAGTTGAAACTTTAGAAGTAAAAAAATATGAATATTAAATAAAAAAAGAATATAAAAAATTAATAAAGAATGGACATTTTAAAAAAATAGAAAAAATATTAAAAAATGGAAAAACAGTTTTATAAAAATAAATTATGCAATAAAAAAATTCTGAAGATAAATTAGAAAATATTCATGTATTGAGGCATAAACTAAGCAATTATATGAGTGTAGGTGCTGATGCTAGAATAGGGTTTGGATTTGATAAAAATAGAACCAAGAGTACTTGTGTTAATAAAATGATTTATTGTTGGGAAGGATTTAAAAAAAATTTTTTAAAAACATTAAAGATGGATAAAGTATTATAAGGATTATAATAAATATAACCTGATGATATAGAAAGCGATGAAGTATAAATTGTTTTTTGTTTTATAATTAAAATATCAATAGTTTTCCAATTATAATATAAACATTGAAAACAATGCATAAAATAAAATATATTAATTTATTACGAAAAAAAAAGTATAATAACAATAAAATAATAATTCTAATAGTAAAAAAATTATAATTTTTAAAATATTTACCAAATTTTTTAATTAATTTAAAGAAATAAACATCGATGATATTGTATTAAAAGGAGATCCTATAAATATATTACTTTTAAATATAAATAGTTATTCATAAGGTGTATATGATATATGGAAAAACTGCAGAAATAAATTAGCTCTTTAAAAAAACAATAATAAGCCAATAAAAGATACTTTTTAAGAATAAAATTTCGGAGATGGAAAAATTGAATTTTTATCTTTTTATTCTATTAATAGTATTGGAATGGAAAGAATAATAAAAGGACAAGCACATAGGGTTGGGTAAGGAGGCGGCCCTTTTATTCTAAGATTTAATAAAGAAAATAATAATAAATAACCTATTGTTACATATTTTTAAATAGACGGAGAATATTATTAAGTTGTTTCACCTAAATGCATAAAAATTAGTAAATGTAAATAATTACCAAGAGGAAAGATTAAAGTTATGGTAGAAAGTTCTTCCGTTTAAACAAAAGTTTGAAAAAGTAATAACTTTGTAATTCACATATATATAAAATATATTTAATTTGCACTATATAGATTTTTAGTGAAAATTAATTATTCTTTTTATTATAATGTAATATTTAATTTATTTTTATCATTAAATATATTGCTTATTTATAGATTTTTTTATTTTTTCTATAATTTTTTATTTTATAAGCAACATGCTTTTTTTTGATTAAATTTAAAAAAAAAGTTAAAGAAAAAATAAAAAATCTATAGATTTTATTTTTAAATTCAATATTAATTATAAAAGTATGTACAGTAAATAAGTATTATAATTTAAATTATTTTCATTTCGAATTATTTTTATTTTTTTAAAAACTTAATCGAGAAAAAAAAAAAATGGAAATAGCCTTTATTTTTTTGTTTGGTTGGGTTTTTATAAAAAAACATTTGAGAGAAAATAAAATAATCTATAAACAAATATTATAATAATAGTAAATAACTACATAAAGATTTTTTTTTATTCAATAAATTTTATATTAGTAAAGAATATATATACAATTCTTTATATTTATTTTTTAATATTTTATCCTTAATATGTAAATATTGTTTGAAATTGTTTACTAATTTTCATTCAATTATTTCATACTCGTCATCTATATTCTAAATCTTTTTTTCTTATTAATTTATTTAGTTATTATTTTTTATTCCATTTTAATCATTCTTATTAACGATAATTTAATTATTAATTAAATCCTCATTTAAAGAAAAAGGGATTTCTTTTAAATCATCAATATAATTATCATCATGTTCAAATCCTATTATATAATTGCTGTCTTTATATTTATTCTCATAGATTGAATTAAGTTCATATATATAAGAGCAGAAATTTTAAAAATCATCAAGATTTTATAAGTAAAATCCTATTGAAACTTCCGAAGAAACTTATTATAAATGAACTGTTTTTGGCTATTTACAAAAATAGCTTTCATAAAAGACACTATTAACATTTAAAAGTTCTTTTTCTTAATAATCCTTCATTTTTTTATAAAATAATAAATATAAAAAAATTATAAAATACTGACTTATACAAAATGAGGATCTAATACTATCAAATTTTAATTTTAATAACCTACAATATATAAAGCTCTTTATTTTTTACCTGATAACGCGCCTATAAAATATGGGTTTTGAACAAGCAATTTAAAGTAATTGTTATATTTTTAATCAAATTTATCTATGCCGAATTTTTAATGTAAAACCAATAAGATTTATTTTTATTTGACTTAAAAAGATTTAATTATACTCTTTGTAAAAATAATTTAAGAATTAATGATTTATAAATTATATTCATTTTAAGAATCAAGTATATCTCCTAATGCACTCATTATTTCAAAAGAACTATAATATCTATTTATATTTTATTGCTTTGTAATATTATAAGCATTTTAGCAAATTTTTTATATAGAAAATGTAGTTTAAGAAGAATCGCTATCAATAAACATTTCAATTATTTTAATAAATTATTCCTTTCTAATTTATTTATTTTTATATTCAACATTACAATATAAATAATTCCTTAAGCATTAACTTAAAATCATTTAACCACATCTTATCATACATCCCCATCCCATATCTGTTGTTATGTTAGTTATTTTTTATTTATTGTTATTGGTGGGAAATTTTATCTATAACTAAACCATATTAAACTCTAAAATTATCTTTTGAAATCTTTTATTATTTTATGATCTGATTTATTCGAATATTATTAATTAAATAAATTTATTGGATAATTTTCTGACATATCTGAATCAGAAAAATTAAACTTTTAATTATAACTATTTATTTTATATTAAACTATAAAAATAAATAATTTTATTTTTTACTAGAATTTTTATATTTTTTATAATAATGAAGATGAGCTATTATTGCTTTATTATTTTTGTTAGTCTTTATCTAAATTTTATAAAAAAAAATGTATATTTAAAAAAAAATTAAATATAAATAAATAAATGATAATTGATAAAAAATTAATTTTTATTATAAAAAAAATGTATATATTCAATATTTTAATTATTAATATTAAATTAAATGCTTATATATAACAATATATTCTAACAATTTCAAATTAAAAAATTATTTTTATTAAATATTTTTTGATGCAACCTTAATTTTATTTTATATCAATAATAGTATTAATATCATTTTATAAATGTTCATCATCTATTTAAAGTTCTCTAATTTCCCAATCTTCTTGTTCCATTAATTTTTTTATTATCAGGATTTTTTTTAATTTATAAATGTAAAAGATAATTATTTTTTAAATTTATTTTTAAAATATTCTTTCATAAATATAAAAAATAATATAATAAATAAATTGTAGCTATAAAATATATATTTGTAAAAGTTATGTTAATAAAATTAAATTTTTTTATAAGTTTTATTATTTGTAACTTTTTGTACTTTTAATTATTTATAAATATCAATTTTCATTATCTTCATTAAAAATATGTTCATAATCTTCTACTAATGATAATTCATCTACCTTTATTTTATTAATGTTTAAAAATAATTTAGTAAAAATTATTTTATAAATGTTTAAAAATAATTTAGTAAAAATTATTTTATAATATAATTACCTCTAATAAATACTATTCATCCAATAAATGATGTCTTAATAAGTTCTCGAATGTTAACCTTTATAGTACCTCTTTTTCTATAAATTTAATTTAAAATAATTTAAAATCCAAAATATAAAAGTACTTAAAAATTATTCTAAATCTTCTTCTGCTAATAAGATAGCTTCAATAAAATTTTTGAATTCAATATATTTACTTAATATATCAATTTCATTTTCTTATACTTTATTAAAATATTAATATATTATAAAATAAATATAAAAATTTTAATTAAACCTCCTAAAATTTAAATTAAAATAAGTCCGAAATTTCTCAATAAAGTAGCTTCCAATTTTTCATGAGAATGAATAGCTTATCTTCTTAATTAAGGAAAATCAATATTTTTCATATATACTCTATAAAATATAAATATGAATATATATTTATATTAATATATATTATTATAAATTTTATATATTTATATTTATATATTTTTAAAATATTATTTTTACTTAAGTTTATTATAAACAAATATTTTTTTTAGTTTAATAGGAAGTTAAGGGACATATGTTGTTTTATGCAAGATATCCTTAAAAGCTAAAAATATTTCTCTCATCCAATATCTAAAAAGACTCATTCCTGGATTAAGTCTGTTTTTGCCTTATTTTATTATTTTTTTTAATGAAATTCCTTTTGTAAATTCAACGAAATATAAATTATATAAAGAATCAGCAATATTATTAAACCCAATATAATTAGGGAAAAATTTAGAAAAAACTAATTCTTTATATGCATTTAAGGAATTTAATTTACATTCTAAAATATCAAAGTCTGAAAACAATCTATATTTTAAACTAAATTAAATTAAATTTATATAGATATACTTTGGTATTTTTAAAACTTCAACAGGAAAATCTTAATCAATATCATATCCAATTTATTTAACTATTCCATTTGCATAATTTTTTATAGATTTACAGGTTAATTTCTATAATGATATTTTTTTTAATAATATTCTCTATTTATTGAAAAGGCTTCTGCATTTTAATAATCATGTGCTGTCTATATTATTAAACCCAATATAATTAGGAATATATTTTTAATTATTAAACTAATTCTTTATATGCATTTAAGGAATTTAATTTACATTCTAAAATATCAAAGTCTGAAAACAATCTATATTTTAAACTAAATTAAATTAAATTTATATAGATATACTTTGGTATTTTTAAAACTTCAACAGGAAAATCTTAATCAATATCATATCCAATTTATTTAACTATTCCATTTGCATAATTTTTTATAGATTTTACAGGTTAATTTCTATAATGAACATCTCTTGTTCTATTTTAATAATATTCTCTATTTATTGAAAAGGCTTCTGCATTTTAATAATCATGTGCTGTCTATATTTGAGTTTCTTCAATGTCTAGGAATATATCTTTTAATTATTAAACATTTTCCTTTTTATTTTATACTGTATTATTGTATTCATCATATTCTTAAACTATGCTTCTTAATTCAAATTTTAATTTTTCGAAAATTATTAACAAGCATTTTAACTCTTAATTATTTAATTTTCCTGTATTCCAAAAACTTAATGTACTTTTGCAATCGTTAATCTATTTTTATAGTTATTATTATTTTTAAAGTATTTTTTTTTACTTATGATTCTAATTTTACTAAATTATTTTCTAAGTTTTTTATTTAATCCTCATTAAAAGTTTCAGCTTTTTTATTTATTTATTTTTATTATAAATATATTAGATTACTTATTATTCGTATAAAATGCTCTATTGTCATTGGATATATAAGTATAGCAGGATTTATTGCTTTTAAATCTTCCAATAAAATCATTTTATTAATATATAAGAATCTTAGTAATTCTTACCTTTACATAATAATTAAAAATAATATTTTTGTTACTTATTTTACCATTATTCACGATTTTTAATTTCAAAATCTTCATGAAGAAAATTTTTACAAAGTTTTACTAAATTATCTAAATTTGATTAAAATTCAGTCATTTTTAAATAGTTTTATAAAAAAAAATTAAATATAAATTATAAATAATTAAAAAATAAAAAACATTTAAAAAATAATTAAATAAATATAATAAAATATATGAAAAAAATAATTGAAAACTAGCTTGTTTTAAATTAAAACAATAAAAAAAACTATTAATCATTTTAATCAGGCAGTTTTTTTCTTTAAAAAAATTAAAATTTAAGTGCAAGAAAAGAAATTTCTTAAGAAAAAAAAAAAAGTATAATATTTCCAAAATAAATTCAGAATGAAAAATTAGTTAAAAAACTTGAAAAAATATAAAATTTAATTTCTAAAAATAGTGATTTATACTCAAGTGTATATAAGCAACATTAAAATATATATATTTAATAAATTAAAATTTTATTTTAAGAATTTGAAAATAAATAGCTAAATTAATAAGAAAAAATATAGTTATAAAATTTTTTAGATTTATAATAATTGTTTGTTAAGTTAACGAAAGAAAATCACAAAAAAATAATAGAGTAAGAAAGTATAATAAACACTTTGAAATAGAAAATATAAGAGTAAGACTTATGTATTTAAAATGTCAAATTAAATTAAAATAAAGTTCTTAGTTAATTAAACGAAAGCTAAAAAAAAATTCATTAATAAAGTAATTTGTCTTAAATTGAAAAAAAAGTTGAATAAAAACAGATTTATTTATAATTATAAAATACTAAATTACATTAAGAAGTAATAATTTTTTTTTTTAAAAAAATAAAAAAAAATAGATATAAAATTTAGTAAGTGGATTATAAGATACATAAAATAATGAGAATATAGAAATTTACAAAATAGAGATATAAAGTTTAAAAGGGAAAATAGAATAATTATACAAAAGTATAAAAGAAGAATTTTGTAAGCACGAATAAACACTTCAAATAAATTAAATTCTTATTGGAAATTAAAAAAATTAAATTACTAAATTGGAAAAAGAAATAAATTTATATAAAAACTTAACCCAAAACTAAGAAAATTAAATAATAAATCAATAAGAAAAAATAGTAGAATTAGAGTTTAAATCAGTAAATTATAGGGAACGACTTTTTATGCTTTAAGAAGATTATTATGGAAAAAACTAAATAATTTCGCTTTTATTAGAAATATAATAGAAAATAAAAATTTCATTTAAAAAACTTTAAGAAAAAGTAGAAAAAGAAAATGTTGATAGAACTTTATATTTATAAATACCTGAAAATGTATAAATTATTAATTAATTAATATCTTTATTTTATTTGTTAAGAATAATTTTAATGATGAAAATCTTTTTTTTTAAGCATTATAAAGTACTTATAAATAAAATTAAATTTTCAAAAGAAGAATCAGAGCTGAATATTAAGGACTCTCATAAATACAAATGGAAAGAAAAATAAGAAAAAATGAATAAAATATTACATAAAATAATAAAATAATTGATGGCAATATAAATTTAAATAATTACAGATATTACAAAAAAAATTATTATGTATTTATAGAAAAAAAGTATGAAAAAGTAATTTAAGCAAATTCTGATATATATAAATACAGAAAAATAACAAATATTTTTTTTTCTACCCTTAGAGGCATTTTAGATTCTAAATATAACGAATATTTCAGCATTTAAAACGTACGCTAATTTTCTGATCTTTCTGACTTTACATACAGCTGGTTATTAAACTTTTAAATAAGTAAAAAGACTCGATAAATAATCAAAAATATTTAAATTTCGGAAAGTGAAACATTAAAAGATACTATTCATACTGATTTTTATATTGATTTAATAAATCCGGTTTTAGATTAAATGTGGGAAATAATTACTTTTCGTTAATTTTTAAAAGGAGACTGTTCTCTAGATGAAATTTATTTTTATTTACACTGCAGGAATATGCTTTTTAAAGGACCTTAATTGAAATATTTAAGTGCTTCGTTTTAAGCCATTCATTTTGTGGAATTTTAACATGTAAAACATATTATTGAACTAATAATGTGTAAATATGACTAAGGAAATATTGATTTTGTGCTTTCTTAAATAAGAATGAAATGCTAAAAAAAAAAAAATTCGGTATAGTTATTAGATTCAGCATTTGTTTTGAGAGTTTTACTTGAATATTATAGAGCGGAAAAAATTTAAAGGTTTAAAATTATTTAAGAGCTGTTTTTGTGTTAATAGGGAATTAACAATAATTTGTTTTGTCTTGATTTTGATGGATTTAAGTCTATTTTTGAAAAAAATTTCACCTCTACAAGTTAGTTAGAAATTGCTTAACTTTATAGAGAATGTTTGTCTGTAGGCAATGGGTTAGTTAATTATGAGGTGTTCTATACTGTGGCGAGTGAAAGTGGATTTTTCTTGAATCAACTGAGAATCAAATTTCATTTCGATTAAGAATATTATGGATGTGAGTGTTATCCTTAATAAGGAGATACAAATAATTTTTTTTTGTAAAATGTTGATAAGCTCTGTGATTATGTTATTGAGAAGGAATAATTTTGTCAAAATATTATTTAGTTTGCTACCGAATAAGGAGTTGAATGTGTTTTTAATGATTGTTTTACGTTTATTTAGTTATTGAGAAACTTTAAAAATGTTAAGTTTAGAAATGAGCAGTTATTTGGGAGGTATTTTAGTTAGTATTTAGGATAGTTTTTGAGGGTAATTAATACTATGAGTGAAATTTAGTATTTTAAAAACAATTAGATTTAAAATGATGAAGAATTTAATTATTTTTAAATGCAAATTAAGTAAATTGAATGCGGAAGCGAGTTTGTTTCTAATTATCTAATGAATAAATATTAATAAGATTATAAAAAAAAAGTTTATTAAATAAAAAAAATTCAAGTTTGGATAAGAAAAAAAATCAATAAATGGTATAATGTATTAAATATCTTGTTACTAAATAAACTTTAAGATATGATGAAATAGAAATTTTGAATTTTTTTCTTATTTTTTATTTAAATAAAAAAATTTATATAAATAATAAAATTCCAATATAATATATTCATATTCTATAATCTAAAACAATTTAATAATATTTTTATATAATTAAAATATTAAATAAATTATAATTGTATTATTTTCAATTCACATTTTATTGCTTTAAATTAATATATAAACTTAATATTTTTATAATTTTAAAATTGCATTTTTAACTTTTTAACTCTAAATAAACTTAGTATTTATTTGATTTTTATTAAAGTTTTTAAAAAAAACATATATTTTTTTTCATCCAATTAAAAAATAAAAAAAACTAAAAATTAATATTATCAAATAAAATAAAATGTTTAATGAAAAAAAATAAAATCAAAAAGCAGATTTTAATAATTTTTCATTTCTAATTTCATTAAGTTTAAAATGAGGCACATTTTTATCAAGTGAATCGTAAGCTCTAGCTGCTTTTAATACCTTATTACTCATAATATTATAGCTATATCCTCTTTCTTCTATTTCGACTTTTCCTAAATTCATCAACTCAGTACTTGCAGAACTACTTGTTAAATTCTTAGGAATCATTTCATGTATAACATTAGCATACCTATCTGCAAAATGATACCTTAATTTAGAATCGTTATAGATATCAAATATTTCATCTGCCAATTTATAAGGATTAGCCGCTGTCGATATTAATTCATGATAAGCTTCCCCTTTAATAGAGTAGTTAATATCAGAATTAAAATTGTTATAAAGTTAGTTCAAATATGCCCATACGAAAGGCATATTGGAAATTATAACAGAAGGCAATTACAAAGCAGCACATTCGCTCACAACTTCTCCATTCATAGGAATACCTACATCTGCAGCACACATAGCGGCGAATTTTTCCTCTTCTCCATTTACAGTGTGTACTTATAATCCATTAATGGGATTTTATGATAAAAGCCCGTCGATATATGATTTGTTTTCGGCAGAGTCGGCTGTGATAATGATAGAAAAGTCTTATTTGGATACATTTTGTAATTAGGGAATTTTGAAGAATTCAGTAATGGTCTTTGAAAGCAATTTTACAGCAAATTTAATTTCGTTTTTAGTATTACCAGGTACTAGTAAAAATACGTGTTATTTTTCGGGAATATTTAGTTCTTTTCTAGAAATATTTCTTTATTCTTGTACAAGTTTTTCTACTATTTCTTTATGTTATTAAGGGTCTTTAGCTATTCTTAAACTATTTTAACTCGCAAGATTATTTGGATGAGCTTTAGATTTTTAAAAAAGATACTAAATAGCCCTTCCTACGCCTTCATGTCCGACACAAGTGGAGGGAAATTAGAAATTATTGAAGTAATTGTATTAAACTTCGGGTATAGTGTAGAAAAAATGGTCTAAATATTCCATAAATTCATATCTTTGGAAAAAACGGGACCTATTATAGAAAAAAGTAGGTGGTTTTAGCAATTTATTCACTTCAAAAGTCTCTAAAACATCCACATAAAGCTTTTGCATGAAAAATTCGTTCCCAAACGTAATAAAAGCACTTGGAACTTTGTTTTTATTTACGATATCTTCGAATAAATTGGTTTCTTTTCGGAGATGACGTAATACTTTACTATTTGCATAGTGTGTGTAGGCCATGTATGGGTGATATGCTCTAGCTATATGGAAACGTAAAAAATTTTTCAAAGGAAAGAAGGGTTTATCTAAAAATTTATTCATATTATCATAGGATGTACGTAAACCTTATTAGAGCATTAAAGGACCGCCTATGCCTATGAATGTGTATTCATTATTACTATTTTCATTTAAAGATTGCATAAATCTGGAAGCTTGGAGGTCGTGGGAAGGACTACCGGCTGCTATGAAAATTAATTTTTCTTATTGGGAAGTAGAAAACATGTAGCGTTGGGTTTTGCTTATGTTTTTGGTCAAAAACATTTTTTTTATTTTTTTTGTGTTATATGTTATTTTTTAACTTTTATTTTATATAAATATAAGAATATATATTTTATTTTTTTTCCTTGAATTGATATTAAAAGAATAAATAATATATTATATTTTTGTAAATAATTATTACTGCAAATTTAGAAATATGTATATTTTTTAAAAATTATTATTAATAGTAAATTAATTTGTATTTAAAAATTTTTTGATAAAAATAACTTTTTTTAATATTTCAATTTATTTGTAAAAATAAAAATTAACAATTTTTTAAAAATGAGCAATTAAAATTCATAGACTAAATTAAGAAATAATTCATTAAAATATGGAGAATAAAAATTAAATTAAGAAAACTAAAACTTAAAAAATTAATTATTTCAAAAAAATCAAGAATTATAAAGCCTATATTAGGTGTGTGAAAAAATTGAATAATTAGAATTGATAATATAATAGCAAGATGAAATGATAAATAAATAAAATCAATAAAATGAATAATATAATCTTTTATAAGAATAAATAAAAATTTTAGAAGAAAAATATGAATTTGAGCACAATTCTGTATTGAAATATAAAAGTTTATTTGAATAAATATAATCATAAATAAAAAAAGTTATACAGGAAAATGATAATATGAACTCTTTATTAAATTAAAAAGATAAATAGTTAGAAGAAAAAACATAGAGTTTAAACAATTTTTAATAAATTTTCGATAATCAATAATAAGATTTTAAATTAAATTAATTAAATAAATGAAAATTTTAAAAAAAAACTAAGAATTAGAACTTGAATTAAAACAATTAAAAGAATAAATTTAATAAATTTAAGAAAACAAATAAATTTAATTGAATGATATGAGTTAAAAAATAGAAATTTTAGAAGAATAAAATAGATAAAGCAATAATGTAATTAAATAAATAAGTATTATAAAAATTATATTATTTATAAATTTATGTATATATTATTATATAGAATTATGAATTGAAATAATAAATTAATGAATTATTAATAGAATAAAAAAAACATTAAAGTAAAATTTTAGACTTTATTGAAAATTAATCATTAATATTTAACGAAAAATAAAGATTGGAATAATAATTTAAAAATTAAATTTAATTAAATTAAGATTTAAAAAATCAAATTGAAAGTTTAAATGAAATAATTGAAAATAGAAAAAGTTAAATTGAAAAAAATTAATATAAATTTGAATAGTTTAAAATTTAAATTAATTAACTTAATTAAGAAAATGCGAATTTAATGAATTAAAATAATACTTAAAAAAATGAAATTATACATCTTAATTCCTAAATAAAATAATCATAATATTATTATTAAAATATAGCTAATATAGTTAAATTAAGAAAGGAAGATTATCCAAATTTTTATTAAAATAATGAAGAATGAACAAACAATAGATAAAGAAGTTAAGTTTAAAGTGAAAATAAATTCTATCAATAAATCAATTTTGAATGATTCAATGAAAATTTTTAATAATTATTTATTTAAAATTATTTGTATTAAATAATAAATAATATTTTTGATAAATTTATTAATATATATTATAACTTTTATTTTCTATTATATTTTTACCATTTATTAATTTTCCAAATATAAAATAATTATTTAAAGCGAAAAATGATTGACATAACTATATCATCTCCTTAAAGAAATAAAACTATTTAATCAAATATAACTTGGGAACAATATTTATAAAATAAAAAATGTAATTATTAAAAAAAATTTTGCATCACAAATAATATTTATTTATTAAAAATCATAATTTGCTTTTTATTTATAATATTAAGCCAAAATATATAAAAGTAGTAATAATAACTTAATCACTAATCAAAACAGTTTTTTTTCTTAACATAAAGTAAATACTGATTTTAGATTTAATAATAAAATTAGTTAAGTAGATACACGAAAATAAAGTTATGATTCTGCCTAAAGTGCTAATTAAAATACATTATAAGAATATAATGTAAACAACAGTACTTAAAAATAAATAACAGGTAAAATCTATATATATTAGTATTCGTTAATAATAAAATAATTTGAAAAAAAGAATAAGCAAAATATTTAATCTAAGATTATACTGAAATTAATTTAAATGAAAACGACATATAAAGTTTAAAAAAATATTAAAATCCTATTTACAATTTTAAGTCTGAAATGAATTAAATAATAAAATAATCTTAATCACTAAGAAAAAATTTAGACAAAACAAATGTTTTCTAAAATACTTTTAAATAATAAGCTGAAAAATTAAAATAAAATTAAGTCGAAACTATAAAAAAATAATCTTCAAATGATTTAGAATTTTTAATTTAAAACGATCACTTTAAAATATATAAAATAAGCTATGATTTTGATAATATAAATAAACAAAGAAATACTAATCAAAATTAAAATGGCAAATAAATATATAGAATAGAAGATATTTAAGTATAATTAAATTTTATTCTAAATATTATAAAATAAAATAAAATAAAAATATATAGAATATAGATGAAAAAGTTAAGTTTGATACTTAAAAAGAATAAAAACTATTATTACCAAAATTTTTAAAACTTAATCCTATATAAACTTATATTATGAAAAATAATAAAAATATAAAAAGTAAGTCCTTTTGTTTGACTGAATTAGATAGTTAATATTAATTTGGATCAGAATTAAGGTTTTAATAAAATTTAAAATAAAAAAATAAATTTAAAACAGAAAATGAAAACAATACTGTTAGTTTTGAGTAAATAATGGCCATTTGTATAAAAAAAGAAGATAATAATAATTTAAAAAATATTATTTCGAAGAAAGAGATTAATGAAAATCATAACATTAAAGATATATAAATGAATCCGATATATATATTATTACAAGAAATTCATAAATCTAAACAAAATAAACATAAACATTACTAATTTTAATAGAAGCTTTAAAAGTTATTATAATATATAAGAAAAAATGATAAAGGTGAAGATATGTTTAGAAATTAAACAAATGAATAATTTTTAATTAATTTAGAAGCTAATTCTATATGTTTAGAAGGATAAAAAATACATGGATATAAAAAAATAAAGCTTTTGTATATATATTTAAAAGAAATTTTAGATTTAAAAAAAAAAATATAAAGATAATAGGTAAATAAATATAGTAAATATTAAAAATTTAATATATTATAAATTAGTCAAAAATAAGATATGAAGAGTATATATATAAAGACTTAAAATAGAAATATTAATATAAATTAAAATAAATGCATACATTATTAAATTATAAATATAATTAAAAAATAATTATTTTTATAATAATCTGTTAAAAATTACAAATAAGCTTTTTTTATTTTTATAAAAATAATTATTAAAAAAAAATAGAGTTTTTGGTTAAAATTATAAAAATTTAAAAATGCTTAAAGTATTTTATAAAAAACTAAATTAAAATAATAATTATAAATTTATAAAAAAAATCAGATTTTAAATTAATTCATCACAATGGTTATGATGAAATATTACACAAAACTGAAAAACATTAAAAAACATTTATTTTTTTACATGGTGCTGGTAATACATGTAGTATGTATTATAACTTATTTATGTCTAACTTTAGCCCAGTATGCAATAATACTAAAGTAATTCTGCCTTAAGCTCCATTAAGATATTTAGGAATAAGCAAATAAAATATAAAAATGCCAGGTTGGTATAATATATTATTTATTAGCAATGAAGATAGAATAAAATATAGTCCTTATTAACTTTATGATTTAAATGATATATAATAATAGTAATAAGTTCTTTAATAAATAATAGATAATGAATATGAATAATGTGAAGGTAATTTATTTATAGGAGGAATCAGCTAAGGATGTTCTATGGCTTTACATGCAGGATTAAGACAAAGCAAAAAAATATAAGGAATTATAGCCCTTAGTGGTTATTTTATGGATTTTGGTAATATAAATTAAAATAATTCTGATACTCCAATTTATGTATCTTGGGGTATGTAAGATAATATTATATCGGAAGAATATATGCTAAAAACTTTTAATTAATTAAAAAAATATAATACTAATATTATTATAAATTATGAGTAAGAATTAGGTCATTCAATTAATGAATATTAATGTAAAAAAATAAAAGACTGGTATTAAAACTAATGATTTCTTTTTTTAATATATATTTTATTAATTAAATTACTATATTGAAAATAATAAATACTTATTTATATAAATCTTTTTATCTAAATTAATAAATTAAACTAATTTTTTTATTTTGGTAAAAAAAGTTTATATTTACATACATTTTTATGATATTAATATATTTTTTCAATTTAATTTTATATTCTATTAAAAATTCAATTAAAGATATATTTAAAATAATAATTTTTTAAATTTCATAAAATAAATATATTATATTTTATATATATTTATATTTATATGTATATTTTTTATTATTTTCTTTTAATAAAAAAAATATATCTATCTATTAATTTCTATATTTATATCTTTTCTATAATTTAATTTTATTTAAAAATATATACAAAAAAAAAAAATTAATATATAAATTTTTATTTATAAATATATGAATTTGTTTGAATTAAGTTTTGGTATTAGGGTTTGGGGTTTGGGGTTGGGGTTGGGGTTGGGGTTGGGGTTGGGGTTGGGGTTGGGGT